>NC_061078.1:1167830-1251647 GCF_021917145.1 Hypomesus transpacificus
ACTCGTCTCTCTCTCCTTTCCCACCCTCTCTATCCTCCTAACTCTCTCTCCTCACCCCTCTCCCTCTCCTTACCCCTCTCCCCGTCTCTCTCTCCTTCCCCCTCTCTCTCTCACGTTCTCTCTACCTCCCTCCCTTTACATCGCCTCCTCCTCCTTCTGATAGCTGAGCAGGTTCAAGCCACACACACACATTAATATGTTAGCTCCAAGCCAAACTCCTGCAGGAGGCATGTGCTGTTTGCTATGCTGATGTCATGGCAAGAGGAGATCACACGCCTCACTACACCACAACAACCTGCTTGTGCTTACGTGTTTTGGGTGTCCCACTTTCCTTGTGTTTTCAAATGTATTTAGTCTAGACAGCTGTGTCTCTTAAGAGGACCACGTGTTCCACCTCCAAATACGACAAAAATACAGGTCGTCAACAAAATTCTAAACAAGCTGAGCTTGACGACCCCGCACAGCTGACTTGTACCTGCGGTAAATGTTCCGGAAAGTGTGACTCCCTTGGCAGCACACCTCCAGCTCACCGCCGTGTCACAAAGGGATCCCAGCAGCTCTGTGAGAGACTACTCTCTTACCTCTACCATCCTTCCTTTCCTCTCCTCACCAGTCCTTCTCCTCTCCTCACCCCTCCTCTCATGTCCACTTCTCTCCTCTCCTCACCCCTCCTCTCATGTCCACTTCTCTCCTCTCCTCACCCCTCTCATGTCCACTTCTCTCCTCTCCTCACCCCTCCTCTCATGTCCACTTCTCTCCTCTCCTCCCTCACCCCTCCTCTCATGTCCACTTCTCTCCTCTCCTCACCCCTCCCTCTCATGTCCACCTCTCCTCTCCTCACCCCTCCTCTCATGTCCACTTCTCTTCTCACCTCACCCCTCCTCTCTTCTTACGGTCCTCATCTTCTGATAAGAGCTCAGCGTTCACCTCATCACTGTCAGTGTGAACCCTGATTGGCCCTTTAACCTCAAGTAACCCTTGACCTCTCACAGCGGACACCTGGCCTGAAGGCTACTGTGTCGGCGGTAGGGGTGTTGGCGCTGTGCGAGGCCCTCTGATGTGTTTCCCATTCCACTCACACAGGAAGGCAAAAAAAACAAACACACATTTCAGGATCTGTATTCATTTAATGTTTCCTAGTAAACACAAGCGAGTGGCAGTTGCTTTCATGCGCACAGCTATCTAGAGCAGAGCCCTCGACACAGGAAGCAGACCAGAGCTTGTTGCTGCGGTCCCCTAATAATTAAAGCACTTCTAATTTCCCAATTTTCCCTACGTTTATGTTTTGAAAATTGAATGCCAGTCTTCAGGGTCTGTCTAATGAAATTCAAGAGGGGGAGTGAGAGCAAAATTAATTCAAGCCACTTCACCAAAGTGAAACTGCTAGATTTTTTTGCAAGAACACTTCAGATATGCATAGCTGTGTGGGGCAGCGAGGGAGCAGAGATGGTGCACTGAGGTCTCCCTGGAGCTTCACACAGCTGGTCCCAGCACTCGCTCACTCTCCTCACCAAACCAAGCCAGGCCAGGCCAGTCTAAACCAGTCTGAACCAGAACAGACAAGTCCAAACCAATCTGAACCTGACAAGACCAAAACACGCTGGTCCATACTAGTCTGAACCAGACCAGACCAGTCTCTACTTGTTCCTGCCGAGAGTCCTCTGTTTCTCTCCGTGCTCCACGATCTTCTCCTCCACGTACAGCCCCTTGCGCCTGCGGACCGCGTTCATGTACTTCAGAGCTTGATTGGCGGAGTCGGCCTTCTCTCCAAAGTGGAGGTACTCTTCTTCTGTGGTAGGAACCCAGAACGGGTCACTGGAGATCACCTGGAGAGAGGGGGGGGGGGGGGAAGGCGCCATTAGATCATGAAAGAGAGGACTCCCTCCAAGCCACACACAGCTGTGCTACTGTGTTCCAGGTTGTGTGTGTGTGTGTGAGCCCTACAGACCTACCTACTACTGCTGCTGCACCTAGACAAAGCCTTGATGCCACAACCCTCCACACAAACACACACACACACACACACATTACAGAGGCAGGTATAATTCCTGTCCCAGTATGAGGGGCCTGCACCATGGGGGGGCACCTGGCCTGGGGGGGGCACCTGGCCTGGGGGGGCACCTGGCCCTGGGGGGGCACCTGGCCCTGGGGGGGGGGGGGGGGGGGGGGGGGGGGGGGCACCTGGCCTGGGGGGGCACCTGGCCTGGGGGGGCACCTGGCCCTGGGGGGGGGGGGGGGGGGGGGGGGGCACCTGGCCTTGAGGGGGGGGGGGCACCAGGCCCTGGAGGGGGGCACCTGGCCTTGGGGGGGGGCACCTGGCCTTGGGGGGGGCACCTGGCCTTGGGGGGGGGGGGCACCTGGCCTTAGGGGGGGGGGGGCACCTGGCCTTGAGGGGGGGGGGGGGGGGGCACCAGGCCTTGAGGGGGGGGGGCACCAGGCCCTGGAGGGCGGCACCTGGCCTTAGGGGGGGGGGGGGGCACCTGGCCCTGGGGGGGGGGGGGGGGGGGGGCACCTGGCCTTGGGGGGGGGGGGGGCACCTGGCCTTGGGGGGGGGGGGGGGGCACCTGGCCTTGGGGGGCCCTCCAGACTCCAGCTCTCCTGGACAGATGGCAGACAGGGAGCTGCTACAACAGACAGATTACAGTGAGCTCTCTTGACACACATACACACACACACACGAGCAGCATGTGCCTAGGGACAATAGATTCAGAGGGGAAGGGGGGGGGGACGGGACTGTGCTCTCAGTGTAATGGGGTGAATGTACACGCTTTCAACAGGGGCCCACCACTCACAAGAGGACCCTGGTACGCTCGAGCGCACACACACACACACAAAAGATAACACACACACACCCCCGCAAGATAACACACGCTTCAGATTCAATCTCTTCTCTGTGTGAGCACTGTTGTGTGCATGGCTTGGGTTACTCTGCTCTTCAGAGTCTTTTGTCTCTTGGCTGTGCTCTCTCACTTTGGGTGTGTGTGTGTGTGTGTGTGCGCGCCTTTGTATTCCTGTTGCTCTCTATGAACCATGTTAGTGGACCTAACTACTGAACTAAAGGAACAGTGATCTCATGACATGTATGAACGAACGCACAAACGCGCGCACACACACACACACCCTGTGTCTCCTTATAATGGCAGATGCTGTTCCCTGATGTCAAGGACAATACAAGACTCTTTCTCACTTCAAAGTTCTATCTCCGCCACTAACAGCCCATTCTAATGTTAATCTAATGTAAAATCCATAACCTGCTCCCTCAAGTACATAACAATGCATCATTCAGAGCCCAGCTTCCCTCTGGCACTGCTCACATTCATATGGTAATGTCATAAGGAGGCCATATAAATCTAGGATTGAATATGAGTACAGGAGAGCAGGGGAGGAGTGAGAGGAGACAGTTGGTGAGCTGTGTGTGTGTGTGGGTGTGGGTGTGTGTGTGTGTGTGTCATGCGTGCGTTCCATTATAGACGGTTGGTGCTCTCGGTCATTTGGCCAATTAGATTAGCAGCCTAGAACACTTGATCCCTGGACACAGAAACAAACAAACGCAAAGAAACAAACACACACACACACAGACACACACAGGAGCAGAGACGAAGAGCAGAAAGAAGATGAGGTTTGGAAGACCCAGTGTGTCCAGAGTTCGTCTCAGGGCTCTGTGTCTGTGACAGGACACCATACGAGCAGCCGTCCTCCTGCTCCCCACTGCTGGAGCACACGGCAGGACATCCTGGGGGAGGAGGTGCAGAGAAGGCCTGGCCTGCTACGTGACATGTTCTCAGCCGTCTCCCTGCCTCAGCCCACGAGTCTGCCTCACACCAGGATCTCCACCCAGAACTCAGCCTGCCTAAGCTCTGACTCTGGCTGCACACGCTGCCTCAGGTGTGACCCTGGCTGCACACGCTGCCTCAGGTCTGACCCTGGCTGCACACGCTGCCTCAGCTCTGACCCTGGCTGCACACGCTGCCTCAGGTCTGACCCTGCCTGCACACGCTGCCTCAGGTCTGACCCTGGCTGCACACGCTGCCTCAGCTCTGAACCTGGCTGCCTCAGGTCTGACCCTGGCTGCACACCCAGGAACCCAGCCTGCCTCACTCGCCCAGCCAGCCTGCCTGGCCAGCGCTGTGCATGTGTGTGACTGTGCGTGTGTGTGTGACTGTGCGTGTGTAGTGTGAGTGTGTGTGCGAGAGAGAGAGTTCTCTGACCTCCCAGTGGCTGAAGACCAGTTGAGGACTGGCCAGGCCGCTGGTCCTCTTGCGTATCTCATCAGCGAATCCGAAGCTCTCGGCCACAGGAAGCACAGCTTTGATGATGAACATGTCTGTTCCCTCCTTCATCTCCTCATGAAGAACACGGCCTTCTCTCTTCCCCAGGACACCGTACACACGACCTACACACACACACACACACATACACAATTTGCAGGAGTGATGACAGCAGAAAAAGTCTATAAGTGGCCTTTGTTGATCACACAATCTAATAATGAAACAGATGATACAATCTATTAAAACAGATGATCTAATATAGATATTGATCATCTACATAGCCTTAGTGTACCTATTGATTCTGTTACTGTCTGATCATGCTGTGAGGCCTGGCCAGTTTGCGTGACCCATTACTCCTACAAATGCTCTAAACACCCTGTAGAGAGCCTGACAAATGAACCATTACAACAGCTGATTAGATCGCTGAAGGGAGGAAAGGAAAGAAAAGTTTAATAATTTTGGAAATTGTCGGGTAATAACATTTAATCTCTGGAACAATTATGCTGACTCGGTGTTCTGAGGGGCTCAGTGGATGAGTTTCCTTGACAACAAGCCTGAAGCCCGTTTCAACGACAGTTTCAACACTCGTCTCCATCTTAATAACTTTCCAACAACGACAATTTGGGGAGCAGGGGAGAAGGATTGGTCACGCATTAAACTGTCGGTGGGGGGGGGGCTGAGAGTCGTTTGCATGATGACAGAACGTGTGGTTGCGTTCCCTGAGCTGGGAGAGAGGCTACACCTCAGGCTACTTATTCAGTCTCACAGACAGTCAATAACTGTCTGAAGCTACTTCACCACAGTTGTATCCTAAAGGGAATGTATGTGTGTGTGTGTGTGTGTGGCAGTCTGAGACTGTGCTAGGTAGCTCCATCACCAATGTTGCGTCCTAAAGGGACTGTGTGAGTGTGTGTGTGAGTGTGTGTGAGTGTGTGTGAGTGTGTGTGTGTGTGTTTGTGGGTGTGAGTGTGTGAGTGTGTGAGTGTGTGTGAGTGCTGTGCTAGGTCCACCACAGTTGTATCCCGTCAGTGCGCTGGCTGCGGGGGTCTTACCCAGGACCTCTGCAGTGGCCATGATCTCGCAGGTGTACATGGCAGCCATCAGCCTCTGGGGCCGGGCCTGGAAGGCGTGCCGACATGCCTCCTTCATGGTGGCGATCAGCTGGCCAGAGAACGGCCCGTAGCAGTCTGTCGACGCCCCGGGCTCCGCCCGCCGCCGGCCTTGTCCAGGCCCTGCCGCCATCGCCGCCGTGCTCTCCATCTGGTTGCCTCCGGCCTCCGCCGCCACCGAGGCATCTTGGGAGTTGGAGTCCTCCTCCAGTGAGTCCTGGTGCGGAGGCTGGGGGGCGGACTTCATGTCCCACGTCTCCAGGGAGAAGCAGACTCCCATGAGCGGCTCCTCACACAGGGGCCCGGCCAGGGTGGCCAGCTGGAAGCCGCTGACGATGCTGTTGTCGTAGTCCCTGACGGTCTGCTCCCCCGCCTCCGCCCGCCCCCCCCTCTCCAGGCACTGCCACACGGACGACCTGTGGTAGCCCTCCACGCTGTTCAGCAGGAGGTTGGGTCCGTACCTGGAACATGACAGCAGCATTACAGACAGACAGACAGACAGACAGGCAGGTGGAACACACGGGGAGCCAATCACAGGTGGTCAGTTTAATTGAAGGGGGAGCATGGTTTCAGTTTAATCAGAGCTGGCAACATGGTTTCGGGGAGCCAATCAGAGCTGTCGGCATGGCCAAGCCGACCCACCTCCGCGGTCCAAAGGCCCAGATATGCTCCACGGCGTTCTTCCACTTGCGGCCTGGCAGGAGGCTCTCCAGGCTGGTCTTCAGGCCCACGATGGCCTCCAGGGTCCTGGGACTGACGTCCATGAGTCTCCCCTCTCTCACAGACAGGTTCACCTGCTCCAGCGTCCGGATCAGCTCGGTGCTGCTCTCCAGCAGGCGGGTCACCTCTGACGACACAACAACGACAGGACGCCTCAAGGTCAAACACGTCCCTCTGTGACCCCGGACGACGCGGGTGCCAGACAATGGCGTCGTCGCGGCAACCGAGCATGAATATTAATCCCGAAGACCCAGAGAGTCCCCAATGGCGGGGTGTATTGATTAAAGCCTCTCCGGAGCCATCTGTGTGGGTCTGACCTTCAGGGAGGGGGGTGGCACAGACCCCCAGGGTGGCTTGTCGGTTGGGGGTCGTCAGGGTGACCAGGCCGCTGGGGTCCAGATGGAGGGTGTCTGAGCAGCGGCCATGTGACGCCTCCTCTTTCACCTGGGGCAACACACACACACAAAAGCAGATTTTGTTGTTGTTGCCTACACTTGAAATAAACATGGGATTTAAAAATGTAAATCTATTTGATATGCTTGTACAGCTCTCCTCCCTCCCTCCCTCCCTGGGTCCTACCTGGTGTATGACAGCCACCTTGTGTTGTCTCCCCAGGTCCTCATTGACCATGTCCACCTTGGGAGGCCGGACCAGTGTCTCTCTAAAGGGGATGATGGGCTTGGAGGCACTGATCTCTATCTTAGCAAACCTGCACAGACACAACCGTGGTTTCACACACATGACGAGGCTCCTCAGAGACAGACAGGACTGGTCAGGTAGACACACAGCTGCAGAGATGGTAATGAAGCATCGTGAATTTGGGTTATTAATAATGAAACCGTTGGAGGATATTGTTAGTACTGAGAACAGAAGGTGAAAGGTCAAAGCTAATATAACTTAATTTCTCAGAATCTGCTGTGGTTCCTGACAATGTGTGGTTTTTCAAAGGAGTCATTATGAAATTGGTTCTCTTCCAGTTTTTTGCCAACGTACAGCTTGCTAGCAGTCATTACTATTGTAGCTCCTTATCATTTAGAATCTGAATGTGCTTTATTTGCCAAGTGAGTTTACACAAACATAGAATTCACAGTGGCAGGAAGGTGCATACGATAAACATATAAAAAGTAGAAAATATAAAACAACAAGTGCTAATGAATAGCTAGCAAGAAGTCAGTAATAATGTACAGCTAGTTAGCTAGCCAGCTGTTATTGATAATATTGACAACCAGAGGGCTGGAGAGGCAAAGACATGTTTCACAGAAAGGGACATCTTAAAGGGGCAATTGACTGGGTTTTTGGGGTATTTCACACTGTTCCTTAAGGTCTCCGAATAGGGTATGTAACATTGGTTGGGTTGAAAATGGCCCGGGTGCTGTTCTATGCCCTCTTACAGATCCTCTGAAATGTTCCCGGGAAAAAACACTAGCTTTTCTCCTTTTATGGTATGCTCATTAATATTTAGATAAGCTGCGCGCTGATTGGTTGCTTATCAACGAGTGAAGCTGGGAGCAAAAACGCCACACGGCCAACAGCAGCACTCGCTGAAACACCGAAGTTGGAGACTTGAAATAAAAACGAGCAAATAAATCTATTGTGTCTACACAACACTGTTTTTAACAGATTGACTATATATCATTTGAAATGATAACATTACTTGTTTCCACTTCTGTTGTTGAAGCAAACTGGATTGACTTAGGTGGGTAGAACGTTAGGCTACAGCTTAGCAACCAAACCATATCGTGATTCTACTCGGCTTCAGTTAGCTAGCTAGGCTAGCTCTAGATATCTTGCTGTAAAATAACATGACAAAGATCTGGACAAACATGCATCGTGAATTGTAGATTTTCATTACACAGGTTATTTATTTGAATGAAACACAGTCAGGAACATGAATCAACGTTAGCCCCATTGCCAATAAACTAGCCTAAATTATCACACATTCCACCTATGCTCTTGCGTTAACTAGCAAGCTAAACTTGTTTACATCATGCCTACAGTCTAGGTGTTACTAGTAACAGTTACTAGCAATGCTAACGTATCCTGTATCTAGAACCTGCCTTTCTCCAGTTCTTTCAAATAGATTATCTAGACATGCGTTAGCAATAAGCCAGACTGCAGTTCGTTTTCTGGCTATTTTTCGGAAGCTTCCCTTCTAATGCCGACTACAGCTAGTCTAGCTAGAGATGTGTGTAGAAACGTATTTAGCATTCTACCTGGTATGCTATATACAGGAAACGTTAGCATTGCTAATAACTGTTAGCACAACATCATACTGTCCTTATAGCTTGCGGTTGCAATGAGCATACGGTTGGAACAGCACCTCTTTCCAGGTTCAGCTTCCTAGCATATCCTGCTTGAAATTGTCCAAGGTTGTCAAAACTGTCTTGGGTGAAATGTTCAGAGCAAATGAATGATTGAGTGTCGAACTTCGCCGGGATCTTCTCATAGACAACAGCAGCCATGCCTGTTGAATGTTTGGCTCCTTGGGAAGACTGTGAGTGTTAGCCTTCCCTGTACAGCCTGGAACACAGCATTTACGACCGTGGTCCATTTTCAATATCCTTGTTATAATTCAAACCGTTCTTTTTTGTAATTCCTTATAAGTAGCCTACACAGAGCAGCGCGCAGCTATCGGAGATAGACGCTACCTCGGGCTGGTCTGGATGTAAATTCTGGGGCGTGACAAAGATATAGACCAGAGCCAATAAGAGGGCGATCACCGGTCCTACGTAGGACCGGTGGCTTTGTTGAAAAGCTAGCGTTTTACAGCCACATTTTTTCTTTTTGAGATTTGAATAGGAAAGAGGTGTCAATGGACTTTGATATTCACGGTATGTTCAGTTTACCCTCCGAACTGTCGTTTTTCAACAATGACAAGGTAAAATCGGTTTTGCAGTCAATTGCCCCTTTAAAAAGGAGAACATGTTCAAACCAAATGTTCCATATGAAACTGCCCTGCCAGTGACACTGCAACCTGCTCTGTGCACTGCAACCAAACATGCTGCTCTGTGCACTGCAACCAAACTTGCTGCTCTCTGCACTGCAGGAAGACGCGGGCCAACTCACCTCCACCTCAACAAACACCACAAGGAAAGCCCATATCAACAGTAACCTGTTGGATGGCCTGTCTGCTCTGTTGACAAACAAGGACAAACTAGCTGAGCTGAAGGTCACTAGGTCAAATCATGAAGGGACTGTGTGTGTGTGTGTGTGTGTGTGTGTGTGTGTGTGTTAAAGTGGAGCAGACGGCAGTCTGAGACTGTGCTGCCCTCCTCTCAGGCACATGTAATCCTGTTAAGTGTCAAACCGTCAGAAAGCAGGACGGAGGACAGATTATCCCTCCCCCTCCGTCTCTCTCGCTCTCTCTTTCCACCTCTCAGTCTCTGTGTCTCTCTCTCTCTCGTGTTTACCACACTCACCTCACAGACTGTAAGGTCTTTTTAAGGGCTTGTTACTGAAAGTCATTTGATCAGAAAAAGGAGTGGAGAAGAGTAGAGCAGAGGAGCATAAGAGAGAAGGGCAGAGCAGAAGAGAGTAGAGCAGAGGAGCATAGGAGAGAAGGGCAGAGCAGAAGAGAGTAGAGCAGAGGAGCATAGGAGAGAAGGGCAGAGCAGAAGAGAGTCGAGCAGAGGAGCATAGGAGAGAAGGGCAGAGCAGAAGAGAGTAGAGCAGAGCAGATCAGTCAAATCCCCCATTAACATCATTACGCACCATTCCTCAGCATGTCTAGGATCGGATGACTTGGCAGTTGACCCATTTACCAGGACAAAGAGCAAGCCCAAGCAAGGCGGGGGCGGGGCAAGGGAGAGCCTCCGGTGATGTCACAGTTCTCGTGCCGTCTGAGTGGCTGAGCTCGTCAGCGAGTGGCTTCAGGCCAGTCTGCAGAGAGTCAGGGTCAGCAGGGCATCTAAGACTTCCTGGTGCCGGCCCTCTGCCAACCTGCCCCCACCACCCGCCCTCACCGTCCCATCACTACTCTGCTCTTCCCCCTCTCTGCACTATCATGTGGCTCAACTGAAAACAGAGTCCAGTCCGGAGGAGGGATCTTCTGGACGCCTGACTCCATAGCTGCTAAAAGCGCCCGCTGTCCACATGTGGTGGCCGAACACAGGCTTGGGATTAAGGAAATAGAAAAAGTACTCCCATTCAGTTCCACCTGAGCAGTATTGAGTTCCAGAAACGCAATAAGCCCCCAGCCTGTCCTGTGTCATTCTGTTAGACTGAGAACGAGAGCAATATCTCTGACGTCCCTCAGGTATGAGGAAACTGACACAGAGACCTTCTGCTCTGGACTGAAAAGAGAAAGGAGGAAGAATCTGTTAGGAGAGACACCGGTGTGTGTGTGTGTGTGTGTGTGTGAGACAGAGAGAGAGTAAAAGCTGGCCTTGGAGACTATTGGTGCAATCACAGGATATGTCTTGACAAGAATAGCCAATTGCCAGCAACAACAGACATCTAACCTCGTTTCTCATCTCACATTTCCAGCTAGTTACAGGATGAAAATCCAGGGTCAAACTCACTCCCAGGAACACTATGGGCGCCGATATGAGGATTTCTCTTAATGCACTGTTTAATGTTTCTTTAGCAGGGACGACTGCATGAACGCGCATGGGCACACCCAACACACGTTGGTATTAACACATTAGTCAAGCTCAGAGGGAATCTAGTCCAACCAAGCGGGAATCTATTTAGAGTATTGATTGGTTTCCAGGCAGAACCAGCCTGATTGTTACCACGGTGTCTGTTCCCAAGGTGAGGCCAAAGCTGTCTCCGTACACGGCCTTCACTATGGAACAACCGAGCCGTAAAATAAGACATGTAACTACCATTCTCCCATCCTCTCACGGGATCCGAACCTCCAACAGGTCAAGCTAATAAGTAACCAATCAAACGGCTGATTGGAAGGTCAACAGGGGCATGGACGGCGTGATTGATTAGATGAAAAGACAAACACATGGAGCTTTCATGAATAATATTCTCCGAGGCTAAACGCATGCGGAGGGAGCCAGAAGGTCGGGCTGAAGGCCAGGGGACGCCGGGGGACGGGACGGGGAGAGATGATGTCACTTCCCGCCACCACTGCCCTGCTAGAACGTGTTCCAAGTTGTGTGGGGGGTTGGTTGATGGGAAATCATTTGGAATTGGTGAGATGTGAAAGAGTCTCCCTTCCCTGACTGTAAACCCAGACGGCGCTCTCCTTCTCATGCTGTCTGCCTGGGTGATGGTGTGACCGTGCCCTCAGCTAGCCCTGTCAGCCCAGAGGAGGCATGAGAGAAGGAGCGAGAGAGAGGCAGAGAGAGAGGCAGAGAGAGAGGCAGAGAGAGAGAGAGAGAGGCAGAGAGAGAGGCAGAGAGAGAGGCAGAGAGAGAGGCAGAGAGAGATAGGCAGACAGAGAGGCAGAGAGAGAGAGGCAGAGAGAGAGGCAGAGAGGGAGAGGCAGAGAGAGAGAGGCAGAGAGACAGAGAGGCAGAGAGGCAGAGAGAGAGAGAGAGAGAGGCAGAGAGAAAGAGGCAGAGAGAGAGAGGCAGAGAGAGAGAGGCAGAGAATGAGAGGCAGAGAGAGAGGAGGAGAAAGAAAAGCAGGGAGTTGGAGAAAGAGGTATACAGAAATGGAGAGAGAGTGAGAGAGGTTGATTGAGAGAGGGATAAAGGAGAGAGAGAGGACGATGAAGAGAGAGGTGTAGAGAGAGGTACAGAGTGAGGAGGAGAGAGAAGGTGGTGGGAGAGCTAAAGAGAGAGAAGTTGATGTGTAATCTCCCACAGAAGATGCAGCTGATATTGGAATCAGCAGGAAGGAGGTTGGGCACCGCTTCATTCACAGCACCCCCGCAGTGACAACCATCAGTCTCAATCAGCTGGCTAAAGCGAGCGTCACCAAATGGACCGCATTTATATAGCACGTTTTCTATCTTAGTGGCACTCAAAGTGCTTCAACATTTTTGCCTCTCATTCACCCATTCATACTCTCACTCACACATGCCGACGGAGGCGGAGCTGCCATGCAAGACATCGCTCTGCCCATCGGGAGCAACTTGGGGTTCAGAGTCTTGCTCAAGGATACTTCAGCACGTCCTGGGAGGAGTCGGGGATCGAACCGCCAAACTTGCAATTAACAGACGACCCTCTCTACCCCCTGAGCCACAGCAGCCCCCCAAAAAAGCACAGACCCCTGCGGGCGGGGCGTCACCTGCAGGGCAGACTAACACACACCTGGTCCTCAGGTCGTCCAGGCAGCGCTGCAGGTGGACCTCTCCTGCCGTCACCAGCACGTGTTCTCCCGTCTCCTGGATGAGGACCTCAGCACACGGGTCAGCCTGGTTCAGCAGCCGCATCCCCCGCACCAGCTTAGGCATCTCACCTGCACACACACACACACACACACACACAGAGAGAGACACACACACACATACAGAGAGAGAGACACACACACACACACACACAAATATGTAAAGACGATAAAAGACGGAGAAAGAAACAGAGAGAAAGAGTGAGAACATGAAAAGATATATAACGTGTAATTATGTTAAACAGGGACACTTTCCACCAGATTGCTTGTGGGTTTGAAATAAATCCCTAAGCAGTATGAAGCACAATGTTCCTCTACTGAGAGGTATTCTAGAGCCTTCTCTCCATGCCAACAACCTACCATACCATAATATTAGCATTATTAGCATGTCTCCTCGGGTGACCCAGGGAGATGGTGCAGAGGAGAGGATGGGCGGATGTCTATGCTGTGTGTGGTAACGTGTGTGTGTGTGTGTGTGTGGTAACGTGTGTGTGTGTGTGTGTGGTAACGTGTGTGTGTGTGGTAACGTGTGTGTGGTAACGTGTGTGTGTGTGGTAACGTGTGTGTGTGTGTGACTGGTACTTACTGGGGTGCTTGGGCTCGATGGCCACACGTACGATGGGCGTGGCCTCGAAGTTGAGGGGCGTGAAGGGGGGGCAGGCGGGGGAGGTGGAGAGGGTCGCGGACTTCAACACGCTCTCTTCCAAACCTCCGATACCTGTGTGTGTGAGGGAGGCAGGGGTGAAGACCACAGACAGGAGGTGAAGACCACAGACAGGAGGTGAAGACCACAGACAGGAGGAGAAGACCACAGACAGGAGGTGAAGACCACAGACAGGAGGAGAAGACCACAGACAGGAGGTGAAGACCACAGACAGGAGGAGAAGACCACAGACAGGAGGTGAAGACCACAGACAGGAGGAGAAGACCACAGACAGGAGGTGAAGACCACAGACAGGAGGTAAAGACCACAGACAGGAGGAGAAGACCACAGACAGAAGGTGAAGACCACAGACAGGAGGTGAAGACCACAGACAGGAGGTGAAGAACAGGAGGAACATGTAGAGGAGAACAGGAGAGGGTCTTTGTTCCAGACAGACCGTCTCTGCTCCTTCCAGATACAGCACGCGCTGCCTCACAGAGGCAGACAAAGGAGGGAGCACACGCACAATCTCCCCCCCCCCTCTCTCTACTCCCTTTTCTTCTCATGTTCGGTGCAGGTTGAGGACTGAGAGAGTAAATATGGTTTTGGCTTTAACCCCTAACTATAAGCCTAGCATTTAACTTACAACCAGCCAAACCAAACCAAAGCAACCAGTAGAAGCAGGAGGTTTCAAACATCGGGATACAGTATACACACATACATATACACATAAATATGCCATGACTCATCACCGTAAGGTCACATGACTTGGGTCACATGATCAGTCCGTAAGGCCACCCTAGAACACTGTCCTCTGTGTCTCATCAAAGGGGCTCAAACACACACACACACATAAACACACACTAATTCAACTCTTGATACACACGGCTCCCTCAACACAGCACTGTGTTTATCCTAGAGCTGATGACTTCATGTGTTCACACACACACACACACACACACACCACACAAACACACACACACGCTTCGGTAGGGGCACAGCGGGGGTAGGCTGGGCTCTCGCAAATTAAAGTGCTCTTTAAAAAACAAACCAAGGCGAGATCATCAACTTCAGATGGTGTTTTAATGATTCATACATAAATCCTGCCGCTCTTAAACTTTTCACCTCACACATGCCTCTTATGCCCCCACCACCACCACCACCACCACCGTCTCCTGTCTCTCCCCCCCCCTCCCTTTCCCTCTCTCCCACTCTCCCTCTCACTCCATCATTCCCCCCTGCACTTCCCAGTCTTTCTCAAGCCAAAAACTAGTTTGTGAGTTGATCAGGGAGAGATCAAGGTCTGATGTTCCACCTAGGCCCATCAGCACCAGGTGGAGGCAAACAGAGCCTCCTGGGACCAGGCTGTTTGTGAATGAGCCCAGATCCTCTCAGAACAGCATCTGGCTGTTTTCACCCGCTGCCCTTTCCAAACCCCAAAACACACAACTGCTACAAGAAGTGGATATCTCTCCATCACACACACACACACACACACAGAGAAAGCTTGGCCAGGGCAGATGGAGTACGTAATGCTGGTGTGTGTAACCTGATGCTGTAATTACTGAAGTGAGCTTCCCTTGCCAGAGAAGCAACCTCTCCAACATCAGAGAATCTAACAGAAAAGAACCCTGGAGACCCAAGGGAGTTGGAGAACATTGTTCTGCCGTCCCACATCCAAGCAGCCTCTACCTGCATTCACCTGGAGGACAGAGAGAGCTTCCACTTTCAGCCTCTACCTGCATTCACCTGGAGGACAGAGAGAGCTTCCACTTTCAGCCTCTACCTGCATTCACCTGGAGGACAGAGAGAGCTTCCACTTTCAGCCTCTACCTGCATTCACCTGGAGGACAGACAGAACTTCCACTCATGTATATGTTTTCAGATATAACTGGCCTAAACTGGCACACAACAGATATGTCTGTGTCCACAGATGGATATATAAATAAATAAAAATTGAAGTTGTAGCTCATTGCCACTAAATAATGAATCAATTGACAAGCTCCCTTTCAATCTTGTTTACTGTTTAGCTAAGTGGGGCAGGCGTAGGGTCTAGGGGTGGGAATCTTTTGGATACACCATGATTCGATTTGAATCGATTCTTGGGGTCACGATTCGATAAAAAATCGATTCACGATATATTTTTTTAAGATAATAAAAAGAAAATCGATTCACGTATTTTTCTGAATCGATCTGAATCGCTAGCAAACTGAATTGCGATTCAAATGTGAATCAATTTTTTCTCCTATCCCTTTTAGGGATGCTTGAGGAGGAGCAGGCTGGGCAGTCCCCGCTGAGTTCTGGGACACAGGAAGTCCAGAACCAGGTTCTCACAAGAAACTGACACCAGCAGATCATCTCATCAGTCAAATCAAATGTACTTGTATCTGCAGCCCTCTTGACAAGCGATGTTCCAGAGGGCTTCAGCCTTCACATACACCCACAGTACTGCACCCAAACATTTACATTTAGTCATTTAGCAGACGCTCTTATCCAGAGCGACTTACAGTAAGTACAGGGACATTCCCCCCCGAGGCAAGTAGGGTGAAGTGCCTTGCCCAAGGACACAACGTCATTTTTTGGCACGGCGGGGAATCGATCCGGCAACCTTCTGTACACTAGCCCGACTCCCTCACCGCTCAGCCATCTGAAACCCTCAAGGAAGCTTTCCATTAATCCTGAACCTGGTGAGGAGGTGGAAACCTGAGCGTGTGGTGTTCCTCGCCTCGTGGACCTGGCCCGGCCCGGCCCGAGTTACTGTGACTCAAGCCCAGAGACATTTCCTCCAACCACAGCACAGTTAGCCGCTACACTGCTTATAGAAAGACCTTTCCTTGCTTTGTGTGCGTGCTTGGGAGCCACTCCCACTTCTCAGCTCTCAGCCTCAGTGTGCCGTCTTCACACACACACACACACACACACACACAAACACGTACACACACACACAATAAAGCAGCGAGCTCCAGGGCTTTTAACTGCATCTGTCTTATCTTATACAGTAGATTTGCTGTCTCTCTCTCTGAAAACTCGCTAGTGTCCACACACACACACACACACTCACTCTATATGATCACACTAATGGACTGAGATGTAAACGAGGTAAGACTGTTTACTCATCCGTGTGGATGAGGTGTGTATCAAGGGCTACAATTGAAAACCTTGTGTTTATATTGAACGTTACTCTAGTCTGGGATAGTACAGTTTATATAGATAAGTTACAGTGAGGGTTGTGAGGTAGTGTGTGTGTGTGTGTGTGTGTGTGTGTGTGTGTGTGTGTGTGTGTGTGTGTGTGTGTGTGAGAGAGAAGGTGTCAGAGCTGATGACTGATAAAAAGCCGGTCAGATGATAAGAGAGCTTCCAGCAGACACACAGTGAGGTCACACAGTGAGGTCACACAGTGAGGACACACAGTGAGGACACACAGTGAGGACACACAGTGAGGACACACAGTGAGGACACACAGTGAGGACACACAGTGAGGTCACACAGTGAGGACACACAGTGAGGACACACAGTGAGGACACACAGTGAGGACACATAGTGAGGTCATACAGTGAGGACACACAGTGAGGACACACAGTGAGGTCACACAGTGAGGTCACACAGTGAGGACACACAGTGAGGACACACAGTGAGGTCACACAGTGAGGACACACAGTGAGGACACACAGTGAGGACACACAGTGAGGACACACAGTGAGGACACACAGTGAGGTCACACAGTGAGGTCACACAGTGAGGACACACAGTGAGGACACACAGTGAGGACACACAACACCGAGTAGGAACTGAGGACATGCAGGGTGTCAACAAGACCAGAGGGACTGAGTGTGTGTGTTTCTGTGAGTTTCTTTGTGTAAATCCATTACGGTTATTTATCATGTTCCACGTTCAATAAAAATCTAATAAAACAATTACAACACTTAAGGCTACTCAACATTTCCAGGGAGTGGAAGATGGCTACATGACACTCTCCCTTCTCGTTCGTTTCTCAACCTCCCCCCCACACACACACACACAAACAGTTTTTTAACAGATGCATTACACAATTCCGCAGGGGAGGTAGCAGCCTGAAGGAGCTGGCAGTCAGACAGAGAAGGTGAATCTCAGTTGAAACAACAGAGACAACACAACACAAGAGCATCATTAGCCACATATTTATGCTACTGCATTTAACCCCGGGCTGCAAACACACAGCTACACCCAGACAAAGAAGATGTGGGACTGAGGAGAGGAGAGAGGGGGAAGGGAGAGCAGTAGGGAGAGGGTGGAGGGAGGGAGGGATGGAAGAGGGGGAGGGGGAGATGGAGGAGGAGAGATGGAGGGATGTGTGTAAGGTAGAAATGGAAAGGAGAGGCCTGAGTAGTGGGGCCAGCCGCTATCCCAGGGCTATAGGGCACTAAACAGGCTAGTTACCTATAGACTGTATACTGTATATAGTCTAGCTAGTTAAAGACTGTACTATACAGGCTAGCCAGCTACAGACACATACAGCGATGAGTCTGACCGATATCTCAGCTGTATGCAGGACAAAGTCTGGAGCGGCTGGATAATCAAACACACAGCAGGGTAGCGTCTAGGGATTGCGGATTAGGGGGTTATTCATTTGTAAATGGAAAGCGCAAAATCATTAATACGGCAAAATGACTCGTGCCACATTACAACAACAACAGCAACACCACTGTAATAGTCTGGCATGAGAAAGGGAAAGGAGACATATTGAAAAGCAATGAGTTTTTTGTGAGACTGGAAATTGTTCAATGGCCTGTGAAGATTGTGTTTTATTAAGTACAAGGCCAGAGCCTAGGAAATCTGGTCCTTTTTACATCCTATGGAATTTCCCTCTCCTGGAAAGTCCCACTCCGTGCCTGGAGAAAGTGTGTGTGTGTGTGTGTGTTCGTGCAGATGTAGCCTGTTGGCAGGAAGAGAAGAGCACCATCTCTGGCCAAGCAACACACTGATTATTATATTTCACTTTCTCCCCTCTGGCTAGCCTGTCACAGACCTGAAGCCTTCAACAATGACTACACTTCACTGAACACAGACAGCTTTTGGAACAAGTGGACGACAACAGATTCTGTGCAGTACATTAGGTGATATTAGGACTAGGAGCAGAGCACAGGAGGTGATGTTAGGACTAGGAGCAGAATAAAGGAGGTGATGTTGGGGTTAAACGTGCTGTTAGACTGTGCGAGTCATGGCCTCTGTCCCAGCTCGCTCTAACAGGCCTCTCCAGCACTGTCCGGACACCTCTCTGTAAAGTTACATACCTCCACTCCCTGTGTGTGTGTGTGTGTGTGTGTGTGTGTGTGTGTGTGTGTGGGTGTGTGCGAGGGCAGATCTAGTCTCTTCCATTAGCGAGAACAAAGAATAAACCCACCACACACATTCATCACATCTTCTCTGTCTTTAGCTTGGTGATCTGACACACACAAGAACACACACAGAGAACACACATGCACAAAAACACACAGAGAACACACACACACAGAGAATCTGTGAATCTCCAGGTGTTGGCTCTAGCTAATAACTGGGCCACAGGCCATGTTGGCCCTCTGTCATTCATGCCTGAAGAACTTTAGAAAGCAGCTTCTACTGCGGTGAAGCTGCAGTCTTCTCTGGCAGGCAGGCAGGCCTAAGTGAGCTAATGTAAACAAACACCAGCTAGTAGAATAACAACAAACACAAGCTAACCAGCCTAACAAGCTAGCCAGGCAAACTAGCTAAACAGAAGAGGTGGGAATCTATGGTTACCTCACGATTTGAATAGTTTCTTGGGGTCACGAATCGATTACAAATCTGGCGATTTTTAATCCCCCAAAAAATGTATACAAAAAACAAACAAAAGTGAATCGATATTGAATTGCTAGAAGACTGAATCGCGAATCAATTCCCCCCCACCCCTACTAACCAGCCTAACAAGCTAGCCAGGCAAACTAACTAGCCAGCCTTACTAGCTATACAGCCTTCCTAGCTATACAGCCTTCCTATCCTAACAGGCTAACCAGTCTAACTACCCTGAGATAAAGACAAGTCCACACTGCTTCAGGAGAGAGGGGCGTAATGAAGGGTGTGGTTGCACTGTGCATGTGTGTCACGATGGGAGGATTAATTGGGTTATACATGTGTGTGTGTGTGTGTGTTTGAGCATGTGTGTGTGTGTGTGTGTGTGTGTGTGTTTGAGCATGTGTGTGTGTGTGTGTGTGAATGTGTGCGAATACTGGAGAGTGCGAGAGGTACTGGAGAGAGAGTGTCTGTGTGTGTGTGTGTCATGTTGGGAGGATTAACTGGGCTAATTCTGAGGGAGAGAGCCTGGTCTTTGTTTGTCCAGGGGAGGAAGCAGGCAGCCGGCTGGGGCTCTATTGAGCGAGTCTGTTCAGGGTCCGGGTCTGGCTGGCATACGGAGGGCATGCTGGGGCCCGGGGGGGGGGGGGGGGGGAAGACCGGCCGGGAGAGGGGCAGCAGGTGGCTGGTCATGCCAGGCAGAGAGGAGGGCACTCATTAGCCAAACCAAACAAAGACCAGTCACGCAGTGTGTGAGCGCGAACACGTGTGTGTGTGTGAGCGCACGTGTGTGTGTGTTCTGCATTCATGACCAAGAAGCAGGCAGGATTAGTGTTATTAGAGGAGTACCATACTAGCATATGCCTATCTTTTGTTGAGACCTGCATTGTTTTCATCAAGTCTATCCAGTATAATGTACACAGTCTGGCTATCTGGTAACACTGGTTCCAGAACAGGGGCTATCTGCTGGAATGGGTCTCCATCAGCCTGGCTACTGCACTATCAGATCTCTGGCTCTGTTTTAACAGCCAGGGTTTAAAGTGGTAAACCTAACACCCACCATAACATCAGATTTGATACCTTAATCCCAAACTGGATCTTTTTACATGTGGCTCTGGGAGTGGGCAAGACATCTGAGCTGGTTTAGAGGCTGATGCTGGGACTGCCCGTCTGTCTCCCAGCCTGCCCGTCTGTCTCCCAGCCTGCCCGTCTGTCTCCCAGCCTGCCCGTCTGTCTCCCAGCCTGCCCGTCTGTCTCACAGCCTGCCCGTCTGTCTCACAGCCTGCCTGTCTCCCAGCCTGCCTGTCTCACAGGCTGCCCGTCTCACAGCCCGCCTGTCTCACAGCCTGCCTGTCTCACAGCCTGTCTGTCTCCCAGCCTGCCTGTCTCACAGGCTGCCTGTCTCCCAGCCCGTCTGTCTCCCAGCCCGTCTGTCTCCCAGCCTGCCCGTCTGTCTCCCAGCCTGCCCGTCTGTCTCCCAGCCTGCCTGTTGACCTGTCTGTCTGTCTACCTGTGTCTGTCTGTCTGTCTGTCTACCCGTGTCTGTCTGTCTACATGCGTCTGTCTGTCTGTCTACCTGCGTCTGTCTGTCTGTCTGCGTCTGTCTGTCTGTCTTTCTACCTGCGTCTGTCTGTCTGTGTCTACCTGCGTCTGTCTGTCTGTCTGTCTACTTGCGTCTGTCTGTCTGTCTACTTGCGTCTGTCTGCATTTCTGTCTCCCGGTCCTGCCTGTCTGTCTCTCTGTGGACCTGCCTGTTTGCATGCCTCTCTGTGGACCTGTCTTCTCTCTGGGGTGAAGGAGACTGGACAACACAAGGCTGAGAGAGGTTTAAGTCATGAGACCGTCAAGACAACATGCCAAAGTATCTCTGGAACACAGAGACAAGAGACACAAACACTCGCACTGAAACAACATGCCTTCAGGATTGACTGGGCGATGAATTAGCACTTATAAATGGGCCAATTATTGAGTGCCTATTATAAGCATGCAACACACATACCCGTGCGCACGCACAGTTGACAGCAATCAGGAGACTAGCAATTAGCAACATGAACTGCTGATGCCTGGACAGTTAGCAGATACACAGGCACAGTGGGTGATGGGGTGAGTTTTAATAGTGTGTGAATGTGTGTGTGTGGATGAGACACTTCAGATACCTCAGTAGAGAGATTTGAACCAACACGCCACCGTCCTGGGTGAAGGTTAGAATCGACACAATGCTGGAAGGTGTTACATTAGAACCATAACTCTGATCCTGCAGATCAACCTGGTCATGTTTTTGCATTCGTCTTGAGGGAGACCCAAGCAGCCATGAAACCATCAGGTGAACTAGGTCCCGATTGAGAAAAACAGTCCTGTGTTCATATTAAACATGTGCTACTCGGTGCTGAGAGACAACATCAGTCTAGGGGAACTCAATGTGCGCAGAAATCAAACCATCAACAGCGATGCAACCTAACTATCCAGGCCTGGTGTTTTCAATTACAGTGGAAGGCAACAACAGCTAAGAATGGTCTTTCAGAGCATGAGAGCCGCTTCCTTGTTCCAGATTGCAGCTCAGCCAAGCGATGGTGGCGAGGCGTCTGCCAGTGGTCCCATCTCAGCCAGACCAACCTGCCTGCTCACAAACATGCCAGGCAGACACCCGGGCATAGAGACACCCAGATTAGATAGGTTCTCTAGCAAGCCCCCCTGGCCCCTAGCCCCCCCTCTGTCCCTTAGCCCCCCTGCCCCCTAGCCCCCCCTCTGTCCCTTAGCCCCCTTGGCCCCCCCCTTTGTCCCTTAGCCCCCCTGGCCCCTAGCCCCCCCTCTGTCCCTTAGCCCCCCTGCCCCCTAGCCCTCCTCTGTCCCTTAGCCCCCCTGCCCCCTAGCCCCCCCTCTGTCCCTTAGCCCCCTTGGCCCCCCCCTTTGTCCCTTAGCCCCCCTGCCCCCTAGCCCCCCTCTGTCCCTTAGCCCCCCTGCCCCCCTCTGTCCCTTAGCCCCCCTGCCCCCTAGCCCTCCTCTGTCCCTTAGCCCCCTTGGCCCCCCCCTTTGTCCCTTAGCCCCCCTGCCCCCTAGCCCCCCTCTGTCCCTTAGCCCCCCTGCCCCCTAGCCCTCCTCTGTCCCTTAGCCCCCTTGGCCCCCCCCTTTGTCCCTTAGCCCCCCTGCCCCCTAGCCCCCCCTCTGTCCCTTAGCCCCCCTGCCCCCTGCCCCCCTCTGTTCCTTAGCCCCCTGGCCCTCCTCTGTCCCGTAGCCCCCCCTTGCCCCCCTCTGTCCCTTAGCCCCCCTGTGTCCCTTAGCCCCCCTGGCCCCCCTCTGTCCCTTACCCCTCCAGACCCCCTGTGCCCTACCTTCCCATAGCCCCCCTATCTCATAGCCTCCCCTCTAACCCAGGTCTGTGTGAACTAATAGGACATGTTTGTTCTCTAATAGCAGAGGCTTAAAATAGCAACAGAGGGATGATCCAAGAAGTCAGAAATTACTAAAAACAACTTTCCTTCCCTCTCTCTCTCTCTCCCCCCCCCCCTTTCTCTCTCTTCCCCCCCCCCCCCCCACCCCCCTCTTTTTTCAATAAATAAATTCTCGACCCCCTGAAACATCTGCGAGTCGGAGCGAGCGAGCTAGCTGCCTGGCGGGGCCGTTTCCTGTTTTTGTGAGCGAGCGATCCATCCACCCCGGTCACCAGGCCATTAAGGGCCTGGATTTTCCACTCCAGCAGAAATATCAGACACTCGTTGATTTCCTCCACCTAGGGAATAGTGGTCCAGGTTATTTTAAGACTTTTAAACAGAAAACCCATCACACAGACCTTATATAAGTTAGGCAGCTGGGGCCTGTGCATCTGCACCCCCCCCCCCCCCCCCCACCATTCTCAGTCTTTAATAGAGCTGGCATACATTTCTTTTGAGTCCTGGTGAGTGTGGGCCTGTGCGTGTGTGTGTGTTGAGTGTGTGCGTGTGTGTCTAAGAGGAGGGAGCCGGGACAACCGGGTTCGTTTTGAGTTAAGAACCAGTGTTGTCGGACATGTGGAGAATTGGAGATAGGAATCGCTGCACTCAGCAATCCGTTCTGGCTAATGGCATTTGCATCTGTACAGCATGTGCTCCGCGCCACACTGTCCTCAAACTGGGCCCGCAACATCATAAAAACCACCCCCAGCCCTCCTCCCCCCACCCCCAGCCCTCCTCCCCCCACCCCCAGCCCTCCTCCCTCCACCCCCAGCCCTCCTCCCCCCACCCCCAGCCCTCCTCCCTCCACCCCCAGCCCTCCTCCCCCCACCCCCAGCCCTCCTCCCTCCACCCCCAGCCCTCCTCCCTCCACCCCCAACCCTCCTCCCCCCACCCCCAGCCCTCCTACACCCATCCCCAGCCCTCCTCCCTCCACCCCCAGCCCTCCTCCCTCCACCCCCAGCCCCAGCCCTCCTACACCCACCCCCAGTCCTCCTCCCTCCACCCCCAGCCCTCCTCCCCCCACCCCCAGTCCTCCTCCCTCCACCCCCAGCCCTCCTCCCCCCACCCCCAGCCCTCCTCCCCCCCGGCCAAGGCTGGGATCCCCCTAAAAGGCCACAAAGGGCTCAGCTCCACTGGACAGACAGACAGAGACACAGACAGACAGAGACAGACAGACAGAGACACAGACAGACAGACAGACAGACAGACAGACAGACAGACAGACAGACAGACAGACAGACAGACAGACAGACAGACAGAGACACAGACAGACAGACAGACAGAGACACAGACAGACAGACAGACAGACAGACAGACAGACAGAGACAGACAGAGACACAGACAGACAGACAGACAGACAGACAGACAGACAGACAGACAGACAGACAGACAGACAGACAGACAGACAGACAGACAGACAGACAGAGACACACAGACAGACAGACAGACAGACAGAGACACACAGACACACAGACAGACAGACAGACAGACAGACAGAGACAGACAGAGACACACAGACAGACAGACAGACAGCCCCTTACACACCTCACACTGGGCTTCCTCTGCATGCCGGACTTCTGGCACAAAACACCTCCAATAGCCTATAATATGACCATGACCTTTTTACTGCAGGTACCAGTTCATCATATGTCCTATAGATTAAACAATAACATGAGTCACAGGCGTCTTGTGTAAATGTCAAGAGACGTTCTCGGAAAACTCTGGTTGCTTCCGGAACATTCTGGAAGCCTGAGGTAGCCCATGTGTGCGTCTCTATATTAGCGAATGTATGTCTGTGGCCACAGTCTCTTTGTTCTCTGTGTCTTTGTCTGCCGGGCCATGTGGAGACCCAGGGCTGGGCCTGCCGTCCTCCTCTCTCTAGCACCATCTACTGGACGTCTAGCACGACCACGCACACACCGAGCACATGGCAGCGGGAGACAAAGAAACCGACTGCAGATGGAACAGAGGTCCTCTGTACCCAGTCGGCTTGAAGGTAGTGGTCTCCCGATCACTGACCTAAGATCAGATCCAGGTTCTCTCCCTGAGCAGTAAATTTCAGCATTGTCGCAGGGTGATCTGATCTCAGATATGATCAAAGATACGTCTACAGAGCCTTCTGCCCCTGCCAGTGACCTCTATCCTCCCTACCTACTTCCTACCTCCTCCCTCCAACCTACTTTCTACCCTTACCACCTTCCTCCTCCCTCCCTGCCTGCCCCCTCCCCCATAACATCTGCGGTGTCTGTGGTAATGACAACAGTACTAACTGATCTGGGATCTAGGTTTACGGCAGAATCAAACTCCAGTTTGGTTCAAAATTTAGGGAAACGAAAGCCATCCCTTTCTTCCTCCCTCCTCCCTTCCCCCTTCCTTTCCTTCTCTCTATCCCTCCCTCCCCCACTCTGCTCTCTCTCTCTCTCTATCCCTCCCTACCTCACTCTCCTCTCTCTTACTCCGCTCTCTCTATCCCTCCCCCCCCGACCTCACTCTCCTCTCTCTCACTCTGCTCTCTCTCTCTCTCTCTCTCTCTACCCCTCCCTCACTCTCCTCTCTCCCTCTGCTCTCTCTCTCTCTCTACCCCTCCCTCCCTACCTCACTCTCCTCTCTCCCTCTGCTCTCTCTCTTCCACTCCCACTCTTTGTGTCAAACAAAGAGGAACAGCATTCTTAACGTTAGTAACCCACCCTCAAAGACCAGCCTTCATTGCAGGAGAAATACAGTCGGATATCTAGGTCACAAAGGAGAGCACGGGGAACGGGGGAGGGGGTGGAATAGGGTGTGTGTGTGTGTGTGTGTGTGTGGGGGGGGGGGGGGGGCAGGGTCAATGAATTCAGAGGGGGGAGGCAGAGCACTGATGAGATTGAGGAGTGTGCTTCATGACTGTCTTATTCCACCAGGGTTTGGCTGGAGCTCAAAACTGTGTCAAGGACAGTCAGGGAGACATGAGTCAGGACCACAGCTCTCTCTCTCTGTGTCTCTCTGTGTCTCTCTCTGTGTCTCTCTGTGTCTCTCTGTGTCTCTATGTGTCTCTCTGTGTCTCTCTCTGTGTCTCTCTGTGTCTCTCTGTGTCTCTCTGTGTCTCTCTGTGTCTCTCTCTGTGTCTCTCTGTGTCTCTCTGTGTCTCTCTGTGTCTCTCTGTGTCTCTCTGTGTCTCTCTGTGTCTCTCTGTGTGTCTCTCTGTGTCTCTCTTTCTGTGTCTCTCTCTATCTCTCTCTCCATTTAACTCTCCATCTCTATCTCACTTTCTCCATCTCTCTCATGACATACACACACACAAATAAACACACATTCTGTCACCTATGACTAAACCTTGACGACATCTGTGCCCCCCAAAAGGTACAGAAAGACAAACACACACCTACCCCCCCCCCCCCTCTCTCTCCCCGACACACGCCTATCCCTCCTCTCTCTCCCCGACACACACACACCTACCCCTGACTCTATGGCTGTGACATCATGTCCTGTACAGGCTCTCTGGGCTGACGCCAGCAGCTCTCCAGCCCCAGACCCCCATCTCTCTGCTAAACCTCCTGTGCTTGCCTACACTGCAGCGCCCCAGCAGGCCTACGGTAGGGGTTGAGTGAGTCAGATGGCTGAGCGGTAAGGAAGTCGGGCTAGTAATCAGAAGGTTGCCGGATCGATTCCCCGCCGTGGCAAATGACGTTGTGTCCTTGGGCAAGGCACTTCACCCTACTTGCCTCGGGGGGAATGTCCCTGTACTTACTGTAAGTCGCTCTGGATAAGAGCGTCTGCTAAATGACTAAATGTAAATGTAAGGGTTGTGCGATGGCCTACTGAAGGGAGACTGGCGTTTTGGAATGGAAGGGAAAAAACAGGACAGAGTTACACGCCGGATATCGCTATAAAAAATAAATAAAATAAAAACAACGTAGTTAAGGCGGCAGGCGTGTATTGCTTAGGCGGCCGCCTTAAGTGTAACGTGCTGCGGGAAACCCTGTGCTCTCTGCTCTCCAGCCCTGGGAGAAAACCCTAACACAAAACAAATGTTTTCATAAAGTCGCAAAGAGTTGAATCAGCGTTCTTCATTTCACAGTAGTTTGGGTCCCCCCCTTCCTCTGTGGATTGACGTGAGTGTCTCTAAGAGCAGCTGTCTCCCATTACGGCACGATGCAGACCACATCTTCCACCCAGCAACACTGCTGCTGCACACAGACCACATAGACCAGGCCCTCTCCCCTCTCCCCCCAGCAGCACATAGACCAGGCCCTCTCCCCTCTCCCCCAGCAGCACATAGACCAGGCCCTCTCCCCTCTCCCCCAGCAGCACATAGACCAGGCCCTCTCCCCCCTCTCCCCCAGCAGCACATAGACCAGGCCCTCTCCCCCCTCTCCCCCAGCAGCACATAGACCAGGCCCTCTCCCCCAGCAGCACATAGAACAGGCCCTCTCCCCCAGCAGCACATAGACCAGGCCCTCTCCCCTCTCCCCCAGCAGCACATAGACCAGGCCCTCTCCCCTCTCCCCCAGCAGCACATAGACCAGGCCCTCTCCCCTCTCCCCCATCAGCACATAGACCAGGGCCTCTCTCCCTCTCCCCCAGCAGCACATAGAACAGGCCCTCTCCCCCAGCAGCACATAGAACAGGCCCTCTCCCCCAGCAGCACATAGACCAGGCCCTCTCCCCTCTCCCCCAGCAGCACATAGACCAGGCCCTCTCCCCTCTCCCCCATCAGCACATAGACCAGGGCCTCTCTCCCTCTCCCCCAGCAGCACATAGACCAGGCCCTCTCCCCCATCACTCACCAAGCACAACACCACCTATTTGTCTAGGCTGTGGACGTACAGAAGTCTCCCTAGACAAACACCCAGATCCTCCCAGCGTGTTTGAAGAGGAGGTGTGGTGGAGGCAGAGCAGCTCCTTGAGCCTCAGCACTGCTCTGAGGGAGGGAGGGAGGCAGGGAGGCAGAGAGGGAGGCAGGGAGGGAGGGAGGGAGGCAGGGAGGCAGGGGTGACACTTAGCAAGACAAGGTTGAAGGAGTGAGTGGAGAGAAAGAGAGAGAGACAGAGAAAGATACTGAAGGACAGAGAAAGAGAGAGAGGACAAAGAGAGAGACAAGAGAGAGAATATTGATGGATCTCTGTCACACAGTATGAAGACATGTTGGGGGGAATGGGGGGGGGTGGGATGGTCTCTGTGCTCAACCCTGTCCTTCATTTCCTGAATCTGTAGCTTCCAACAGCAGGCAGGAAACTGAGGAGAGACATCCGCACAACAGCTCCAGCAGCCTCTCTCTGCTTTGTGTGTGTGTGTGTGTGTGTGTGTGTGTGTGTGAGTGAGTTCAACTCGGGTGGGATGCCTCTGTTTCTCATTTTAAAACAGACCTCATTGAGGGGGTTCCAGTCACATGCTGTCTTCCACAACACACACAAACAAACCTGCAATACATACACACACACACACACACCCCCACACACACACACACACACACACACAAATGCTTCGTCATGCGGTCCATGCCATGTGCCGTTATGTGGTGAGTAGAAGATCATTCCAATCCCACATCAGAAACAAGTGTGTGTGTGTTTGAGTGTGTGTGTGTGAACCTCTTTCCATCCTTCCCTTCTCTTTCCAACCATCAGATAATAACAGAGGTCTAATCAGGGCCAAGTCAGTTTAACACTGGCCCTCCACTAGCAACCTCCCCCAGCCACACTGAACCAACAGGACAGAGATGATGCCTCCCACATGGCCCAGCGTCTGTGTGTGCGTCCGGGTGTGTTTAGCATTATGAACCATGTTCACAATGGAGGGAAGACGCTCCTTCCTAGGGAAAGTGGTTGTGACATCACAGCCCTCATCAGGCCATTTCCTGTCTAAGCAGGACTTAATAGCAAACAGCCACTCAGAGAGTTAGTCCAACGCTTGAGGGACTAAGAGTTAATCCAACGCAGGAGGGACAATGACACAGTTACTCCAACGCAGGAGGGACTAAGAGTTAATCCAACGCAGAAGGGACTAAGAGTTAGTCCAACGCAGGAGGGACTATGACACAGTTAGTCCAACGCAGGAGGGACTATGAGTCAGTCCAACGCAGGAGGGACTAAGAGTTAGTCCAACGCAGGAGGGACTATGACAGAGTTAGTCCAATGCAGGAGGGACTGAGAGTTAGTCCAACGCAGGAGGGACTATGAGTCAGTCCAACGCAGGAGGGACTAAGAGTTAATCCAACGCAGGAGGGACTAAGAGTTAATCCAACGCAGGAGGGACTATGACACAGTTAGTCCAACGCAGGAGGGACTATGAGTCAGTTCAACGCAGGAGGGACTATGACACAGTTAGTCCAACGCAGGAGGGACTATGAGTCAGTCCAACGCAGGAGGGACTAAGAGTTAATCCAACGCAGGAGGGACTAAGAGTTAGTCCAACGCAGGAGGGACTATGACAGAGTTAGTCCAATGCAGGAGGGACTAAGAGTTAGTCCAACACAGGAGGGACTATGACAGAGTTAGTCCATAGCTACAGATAGTCCCAAATCCATTTGCAGCCAATTTCTGATTCTGAGGCAGAGTGCTGACTGTACAAACTAAATTATGAAAGAGGGATCTTTGATACTCACTCAAGGACGCAACGTCTTATTGATCATCCTCTGCTCAGATATGCATTCTTCCCGCCTTCCCCACACACACATTACCATTAATGTACAGTTAGTCAATATTCTTAATGCAAGTCTCCTTCATAATACATGATAATATCCTAGGGCATGCCCAGCAAGGCGGCTAATATCCAGCATGTTAATACCAGAACACATCCCCCCCACCAGAGCTGGAGCCTGGATCAACCCTGACCTCCACAACCGTCCCACCAGAGCTGGAGCCTGGATCAACCCTGACCTCCACAACCGTCCCACCAGAGCTGGAGCCTGGATCAACCCTGACCTCCACAACCCCCCCACCAGAGCTGGAGCCTGGATCAACCCTGACCTCCACAACCCCCCCACCAGACGATCAACCCAGCATCCACTCTGTGCAGCTCTGGACCACAACTCAGCTCAACAGTTTGCGTTTACATGGGTGCTTTTCTAAGTACTCCATAGCTTCTCTGGATGACTGTGTGGAGTGTTCCGTCCTGCTATGACTCATCAGACCTAGTTCCAGCCTGTCTGAGGCCACACAGGCCAACGGGGGACAGGCTCACAGACCTAACCCAACATCCAGGCCGTGTTTCACAGACAGGTAGACGGCTGCTGCCTGAGAACCTCACCTGACCTGCAGTGAGAGGCTGTCATCATGGCTCAGACAGAAGTTACACAGAGACTTATGAACTGGAGTGACTCATTAAAGAAAATCTTCACAAGAGATCTTCCGTCTTTACCGAACCCTCTCTGTAACCACACGCCCCCCCCCCCCTTTCTTCAGGGGGAACCGTGGAGCATAAATTCACTTTAATGGCCAGGGTGTGAATGAGAAAGCTGGTGTAAGAAGATTTCCTGGACACACATCTGAGAAGCCCAATCTCAGCTCCAATCCACAGATTGTGTGTGTGCATGTGTGTGTGTGTGTCAGAGCATCTTTTGTTCTGCTGTAGTTAATAGATATCAGATTGTTGGAGGAGGAAGTTGAGGAGGGCTAAACCTAGATGCTCTGCTCCCTCTGCAGACATTACTGAATGTCCACGGGCCAATAAAGAGAGAGAGAGCGAGATAGAGTGAGAGAAAGGGAGAGAGGGAGAGAGAGGGAGAGAGGGAGAGAGAGAGAGAGAGAGAGAGAGAGAGAGAGAGAGAGAGAGAGAGAGAGAGAGAGAGAGAAAGAAAGGGAGAGAGAGAGACTCGCAGGTAGAGGCGAGACAGAAAGCCCAGACTGAAACCTCAAACACTGGAACTCAAACCAGACAGGAGGTGGGGAGAGGAGGGAGGGGGGGGGGGGAGAGGAGGGAGGGAGGGAGAGGAGGGTGAGGAGAAAACAAACAAGAAACAGGCTTCTATACAGTATGGGAGTTCTAATGGACGAGGGTATTGACCTAGAACGTTCCCTGAGGGCACCTCCTCCAGTTCCTCCAGCTCCCTGCCCATGAGCAGGTACAGGTGGTCCAGGGAACAGCTCTGCAGGTGGGGTACAGGGGGGGCAGGCTCGTCTGCTGCAGAGCCATCCGACAGCTGGGTGGAGAGGAAGAGAAAGGAACAGAGTTTTCACATCATTTAAAATATCTTGGAGGTAAGGAATCAGTGAATAAAATAATGATTAAATGGCTTCTCGTGGCAGTAAATGGTTCTCTTTAACCTTGAAAAAAAGACATCTGCAGATGTAAATGAAAACTCAAGACATTTAGTCTGTGTTCTCTAAAGAACTGCAGTGTAACCTTCTGAACAGTAACTGTTTTCATCCTGCTTTTAATGATGATCTCTGGGGATTAGAAATTGGCCTGAAAATAGATTTGGCCGCTGAAGCAGAGCTGTAAAATTATTGTTAATAATAAACACAGAACCAGCCAGAGTCAAAGATTCAAGAGGTCTGTGGGCTAGTTCACAAGGCTGTGTGTGTGTGTGTTTACCGCTCGCAGCCCCTGGGCAGGGTCGTACTTGGGGCCCAGTACGAACACTCGCTGGCCTCTTCTCACCACCCCGCTGTAGACCCTGGCGAAGGCCAGGAACACCTCCTTCTGTTCCACCTGCTCAGGTCTGGCAACACTCAGACTCAGAGTCTCCATCTGGGCCGAGACCCCAGAGCCACCTGCACAGCCACCTGCAGAGCCACCTGCACAGCCACCTGCACAGCCAACTGCACAGCCAACTGCACAGCCACCTGCACAGCCACCTGCAGAACCACAGAAGATGAGAGGGGGGATAGAGACACAGAGAGTGAGAGACACAGAGAGAAAGAGAGACGGATACGGAGAGACAGAGAGAGACACAGAGAGAGAGAGAGACACAGAGAGAGAGAGAGGGATACGGAAAGACAGATACGGAGAGACAGAGAGAGAGAGAGATACAGAAAGAAAGAGATACAGAGAGAAAGAGATATACAGAGTGAGAGAGAGAGAGATACAGAGAGAGAGACAGAGAGACGGATACGGAGAGACGGATACGGAGAGACAGAGAGACACAGAGAGAGAGACACAGAGAGAGAGAGATACAGAGAGAGAAAGACAGAGACAAAAAGACCGAGAGACAGGGAGAAAGGGACAGCCAGTCAGTCAGATAGCCAGGTACAGACCTGTACTATTGTCTTCTGCAGGATGGACAGTCTGGGGACTATTTCCTGATTGGCTGCAGCCTTCCTGTGCTTCAGCTTGCTGATTGGCCGCCATCCTGTCAGCATGTCGCTGTCTGGCCTTCTCTTTGCGCTCTGCCAACTCTTCTTGGGTCAGTGGTCTAAACACACACACGCACTTCAGTAACAACAAATGTCAAAGACAACATTAAAAGTATCACTATGGTGTGCAGAGATAGGAAGTAACGAAGTACAAATACTTTGTTTCTGTAATTACATTTTCTACACACAAATGTTTCAACACAAAAGTTTAAAAGGTTGAAAAATATTTTCAACAAAAAAGTTGACAATAAAAACTTTTAAAAAGTTATTAAGAATTTAAAGAAGTTAAAAAGAATATTTTAAAAATATTTTTGGGCAAAAAACTAATTACAAAGATGTGATTACAGCTGGATCTCTTCGGTTATTAATTGGTGAGTTTGTGTGAGTGTGTGAGACAGAACGACCACGGTGATTGGAGCGATACAGTCCAGCTTTATAAAGACAAACAACTGTATAAATAAAAAAGGCCCTAATTTAACCATGGCAACAGGAATCGCCATGCCGACTCACCACAACTGTAGGGAAACAGTTTAATTACACGTCTGCTTTACATAAATGAAGATGTCCAGGGCTGTAACCTCCAGACCGACTTCACAGTACCACAGGAGCACCAACACTCAGCCAGGCCCCTTCTCCACAGACAGACATGGTCACGGTGGATCACATGACTAGTCCTACACAACCACATCAGTTACTCTCGTTCTCTAATCCTGCCACAGTTAGATCCGTTTTTTACGTTCAAACTTTGTCGCTTTCAAAGCTTTTCTCTATAGTGACGTACGAACAGGCCATGTAGAAGGAACATCAAGACATCAAGATTCAGAAGAGCGGAATTTTAACAGTATGATCAAGTAAGGGACTTTGCACAGTAGTACCTTCCCTGGGCAGATGCAGTCATCCTTTGAGCCCAGACGCAGCTGTGTCCTAACTCACTCGGAGCAGCATTCCTACTCTCACCAGGAGCTTTGGAAGACACCCCAGCTGACTGCCTGGGTTTTTCCTTAAACGGTCAAGTCAGTTGACTAATGGCAGCAGAAGGAATGTCTTGCAACTCATTCTGATCTTGTCCTGGTTGGGGTCTGGTTCTGGTTTGGGTTGTAGTCCTAGCCTGGTTCTGGTTTGGGTTGTAGTCCTAGCCTGGTTCTGGATTCTACCCAGGCTCTGAGTCTCAGGTTGTGGCCTGGGGCTATGTGGTGATGAAGTCATAGCTTCCAAACCCTGGAGCTGATGTCTTGAAACCGCAGCAGCCCACTGGAGAGCAGCCTGACACTATATACTGATACTAAAGCTGCCTACAAAACACACTTCATATCACGAGAGGCTTGGGACTCAAATACTTTCCATACTAGTTTGAGTGCATAAATATGTCACCAGAAAGGACAAAGGGGGTTTTGATGTGTGCGGAACACCAGTACAGCATATTGCCCTTTCCCTTTTGTACAGAGCTTCAGATGTTGTGTCAAAACCCAGATTCAGGCACATCCAAGTAGAAATGAATTCTCACAAGACGAACTTCAAACCTCTGCAAGAGTTTCTTCCTGCCGGCAGCTCCTGTAGTTCCAGCTAATAAAGCATCTGCTGTACACCTCAGCCTGAAGGCTTTGTTCACTTGTTCCTTCAAATAAAAAGTACTCTTCCCAGGAAGAGCTATCTATGTTTGCATCCTTGAACAGAATTGTCAATTATGAAACACAAAAGAACAAAGATTTCGACAGAGTGCACTCTGGGTACGCAAGACACATCCACAGCCCTGTGTGTTTCTCCCACAGGAGGAGGCTGGTGTGGGGCAGGAACATGCCTGTTGTCTGTCTTCCTGCCTATTCTGCCTACCAACCATGCAGTTATACAGACCCATGACTTCATCAGCCAATCAGACAGGAGGCCCTTTGAGCACCGGGTCAACACCGTTGGAGGTGAAAAGAGAAAAAGGCAAATACATGACAGAGAGAGAGAGAAAAGGAGAGAGAAAAGGAGAGAGAGAGAGAGAGAGAGAGAGAGAGAGAGAGAGGAGGCTCGACCCTTCACTCCTACGAGCAGTCTTATAACTACTATTGAGAACTAAATTGATGATGGCTGCCATGGTAACAGAATGGTGCGTGGGCATGTGTTGATGTCTGCCGGGAGACTCAGTCTGAAGCTCATTCATGCTATTCCTGCTTCTGAGGTTGAGTATCAGGAACAGAAAACACTGTTTACTGATGAAGTCTCCAGTTAAGCGTCTATACAGGGATTGTGAAGGCTAATTCTTTTTTGAAGGGAAAGAGACATAATTGTAAATGATGACGGGTAAACTGTACAAACTACTCGATGCATGGCAGTATATATATATATATATATATATATATATATATATATATATATATATATATATATATATTTGTTTTTTACATTAACAGAGTTGAAAGGATCCTTGACATTTGTGTCAACCATTTAATCACCTCCGCCTTCCCTTCTGAAGTGGACTGCTGTGCTGGAGACATCAGCAGGAACAAGAGAATCACTTCTGGAGCACAGCTCTCCAGACTGAACAACTTAGGAACTTCCATGTTCATTAAAGTTTCATGTTAACACTGGGTAGACCCATGTCATCCAACAGCCCTCTCTCCTCCTGTCTGGAACAAACAGACTAGGACGGCCTAGGAGGTGCAGCTAGCAGAACGTTTACAGAACATGTAAGACACCCACAGGGACCAGTCAATAACGCGTTTTCTTGAAACCTTTACATTTGTATGATTCAAGTATGTTCATTTTGCTGCTCAGCTACACTGAAGAGGACCGAGTCCAGCTGGGAGAAAGAGGCAGAAAGCGAGGCAGAGAGCGAGGCAGAGAGCGAGGCAGAGAGCGAGGCAGAGCCTCACAATATGTGTGTACATAGAGGATCTCAGACAGACCTGCTGTCTCTCACGTTAAACATGCCAAATATTGACCAAACGGGCAGTGGTACAGTGCGTTTCCAGATGACTTGTTCATGGGCCTGACCTCCATAATAGATGCCCTGTGCTGTAGGTGCTTGTGGTCTAACACACAGGGTGTCCAAAGGGATGTCATCACCACACCACTGTAGGAGGGTAACCCTGCAGGCCTATTGTCATGCTACTGTACAGTATTGAGCACTGGGCTCCACACGTTGCGAGACAAAAAAAGAAGAAAACTCTAATCGATGTGGCGTTCAGGTAGCCAGAGATAAGCCTGGGGCATCCGCTCTGCGTCGACACGGTAGCGAGCCCCAGGCGTGGTCTGAGAGATCTCCTGAGATGCCTGTGTGTTCCTTGGATCCTTGCTTGGCTATGGGTGGCCGTGGATGTGCCTGGTGTGCGTGTGCAGCTGCAGCAGGTGGCAGGCATCAGAAGAGAGGTCCTGGCAGGCTCATTAGGCAGGATGTTGGACAGACCTCGTCTGGCTCTGTGTGGTTTGACTGTTTTCACACCCTCCTCTCTACCTCTCTGTCTTCCATTTCTCTGCCCCTTCGACTCCTCTTCTCTTTTCATCTCATGCTTTTTATCTAACCCCCTCCCCTCCCTCCTCTCTCCCTGACAGCCTGTCTTCCTCTCTGCTCCCCTCTCCTCTCCGCCTCTCTGGGATGGTAATGGCAGAGCTGGCAATTAGAGCCTACTGCTGTGACAGGAGATGGAGAGAGGTGGGGGAGGGAGGGTTAGGGGGAATGAATAGGGGGGCTGGGGGAGAGGGAGAGGAGGAGGGGGATTTAGAGAGAGGTGGAGACGAGAGGTGATGAGGGAGAAAGGGGGAGCGGGAGGGGGTTGTGGGGTAGAGGGAGAGAGGAGACAGTGGGTGAGGTGGGGGAGAGAAGGAGTGGGGTGAGGGAGTTTCTTTCCACTCTGAAACACAGTCTAGATCCTGGACACAGAGCACCGCCTGGGCAGGAAGAACCACACACTAGAATCTCACTCCACCTAGTTTACACTAGTCCAGTAAGTCTACACTCATCCACCCAGTCTCCACTTATCCTCCTCCTCCCTGGTCTCCACTCTCCTCCACTCTCCTCCTCCTCCCAGTCTAAGCTCAGCCAGCCTTCAGGGTGCTGGTCAGGCCTGCCCTCCGGCAGGTCTGGGGGTGGAGGTGGAGGACAGCCTCCACCCTCCTACAGTCTGATGGGAATCAGTCACCTCAAGCCCCCTCTCTGTAAGCAGCTGAGGAGCCCCCCAGTCCCGTCTCTGATGCGGAGCGCGTCTGCTGCTCAGAAACCAGGACGCCAGTGAGCAGCCATGACCTCAGAGGGGGGGTCAGCAGGGGAGGCGGTGGGGCCACAGCGCCATCTGCTGTCGGTCCAGGGGGAGGCGGGAGGGCTCCTTACCTCTGCTTGTTCTGGGGCAAGGCCTTGGCCTCGATGGCGAACATCTTGGACACGAACACAATGACTGGAGCCGACTCTTCACTGGAGCACTGGAGGAAGGCTGGGAAACAGACACACACGCTCAACATGAAGGTTGTTCTAGAACAGACCCTTGGTCCTGGTCCACATTTGTCGGATTCAGACAGACACACCTTGTGTCAAAGGCATGAGACAGACACAGAGAGAAAGAGAGAGAGTGAGAGAGAGAGGCAGAGAAAGAGAGTGAGAGAGAGAGAGAGGCAGAGAGAGACAGAGTGAGAGAGAGGGAGATATAGACAGAAAGAGAGAGAGACAGAGTTAGAGAGAGAGAGAGAGACATCACACCCGCCAAATACTCTCTCATTCTCGCTCTCATTCTCACTCTCATTCTCGCTCTCTCGCTCTCTCTCTCGCTCTCTCTATCGCTCTCTCTATCGCTCTCTCTCTCTCTCTCTGCTGGACGATCTCCCCAGGATTACAGATGTCTCTTGTAAACACACAGAGGTGGTATGAATGTCCTTGTAACCCTGGAAGCTTCCAGCAAGGCCAGGGAGAAAGGCTGGGCCAGCAGGAGCATTGATCCAGGCCAGCTCAGAGGACACCAAACACCATACCTGGCACGGCTGGAATACTAACACATCTCTCTTCACTAATAACACGGAGATAATGATGATGATGATGATGAGAGGCTCCGAGCTGTGGTGGTGTGTGTGTGTGTGTTTCTGCATGTGTGTGTGTGTTTCTGCATGTGTGCGTGTGTTTCTGCATGTGTATGTGTGTGTTTCTGCATGTGTGTGTGTTTCTGCATGTGTGTGTGTGTGTTTCTGCGTATGTGTGTTTCTGCATGTGTGTGTGTGTTTCTGCATGTGTGTGTGTGTTTCTGCATGTGTGTGCGTGTTTCCGCATGTGTGTGCGCGTTTCTGCATGTGTGTGCGTGTGTTTCTGCATGTGTGTGAGGGTGTGTTACCTGTCTTCAGCTCCTGGGTCTGCTGGGGCAGAGAGTCGAACCTCCGTGCCCCCACGCTCATCAGCCTCTCCACCCTCTCTGACCCCATGTCCAGAGGACTGGGCAGCTTCTCACACACCATGACTGGACGCACGCTCAGGAGAACACACGTGTCGGGGGCTCGCTCGCACGCTCGTGCACGCACACACACACACAGGTATTCACACACACACACAGGTATGCAGACACACAGGTATGCGCAAGCACGTGGATACACAGACAAGTATGCGCACACACACACACACTCACACACACACAGACAGACAGACACACACACAGAAGGATACACAGCACCGCCTGTGAGACAGGGAGCCACTGACTGCAGATGGCAGCGAGGAGGACTTTGGGGTCTGAGTGACGGGAGTCTCTGGCCAGCACCTTCACCCCCAGAGACGACACCATCTTGTCCACCCTGTCCTTGTCTCTGCAGGGACAGCACATGCCCGGTGTGAGTCACATGGAAGGGGCCGCTACAGAGGGGGCAGGTCTAACACGTACCAGGACAGTGAGGAGGGCATAGAGGGATGTACCTCTGAATGACCACGGCGTCGTACAAACTCCATATGCTGTCTAGAACAAGCTGCACGAAGAGAGGCTTCTTCCCTTTTGCCTGGAGAGGGAGTGACAGGGAGAGGGGGGGAGAGAGAGAGGGGGATGGGAGAGGGGGGAGGAAGGAGGGGAGAGAGGTAGGGAGAGAGAGATGGGAAAGAAAAGACAGTTAGAGATTATTTTTTTTAAAGAGAACATTCATCCAGCTCCAATCTGGTTAACTAAATGGATAACAGAAAGTATATACAGTACTTCTACACATGATCTGAAAGAACTTCATCCAGCATTTAGGGCTGTCCACCGTACTGACAAGAGGAAGCTAAAAGGATCAGGGGGCCCAGTGCAGGGGAGCCCAGTGCTGGGGGGCCCACTGATGGAGGGCCTGTGCAGAGAGGCAGGGGGAGGGGTGGGGGGGCTACTGGGGTGGCACATGCATCCTCCTGGATGTGTCATTAGCTGGCAGTCAGACAGTCAGTCAGACAGACCATACTGTTATCTAAGCTAAGAAGAGGCACAAATGTAGGCTTTTATCTAGCTGTGTAGTCGAGGTACACGAGGTACACGAGGGCCCCTGGTGGCAGTGAGTGCAGCCCAGATCTGCAGAGAGAGGTCAAGCTCTTCACAGCTCTCACAGATAGCTATTACACACCCTCCACTCTCTGACTGAGCACACCGAAATACCCTAAAAGCTTTGTTACTTAGTTTCTATACACGGCAGATCAATGGGAGTGACTGAAGGTCAGCCGGGAGGTATTGACAACGCCGTTCACAGGCAGACACACGTCTGTCTGCCCCGAGCTGAGGAGCAATTATTGATCCGATCACTGGCCAGATGATTGATCTGTCTGGAAATGGTGACATTACAGACGGCCGCAATGTATGGACAGCGTGCCCTTCTCTGAGCTGCTCAACCAACACACGGAGGAGCGGCAGCAGTTTAAACGTTCAGCCTTCGATCCCTCACTTCACAAGTCTCAGTGTGAACAAACAGAGGCAGAGACACAAATAGACAAGCAGGCAGACAGACAGACAGAGGACACAGGCAGACAGACAGAGAGACAGACAGGCAGGACACAGGCAGGACACAGGCAGACAGGCAAGACACAGGCAGGACACAGGCAGACAGACAGGAAACAGACTGACAGGCAGGACACAGACAGACAGGACACAGACAGACAGACAGACAGACAGACAGGCCACACACAGACAGGCAGGCTTGTAGGGAGCAGTATTCATGCAAATGCAGCCCCTGTCAGAACCCGGGTCAGCAGCACAGTGGTAGAGTCAGTGAGAGGGAGGAGCCCCCTGCTGTGCAGAGATGGTGGCTGTCTGGCCGGACCATTACCATCCCAGAACCACACTCGCCCCTCATTACTGTCAGAAATGGCACTCAATAATATCAAACACACAGAAGAGGGCTGGCAAAACTCCTCTACAGAACTACTGCTGCAGAGAGAGGGAGGGGGAAAGACAGAGATACATAGATGGAGAGAAAGCATGAGCGTGAGAGAGAGAGCGATAGAGAACAACAGAAAAGAAAGAAAGGCAGGAAGAAAGAACAGACAGAAAGCGAAACAGAGTGTGTCACGGTTCACTAAACTGACAGTTAACTACCATGCAGAGCTCCAAGTGAGCCAGCCTTGAGAGAAGCACACCCTGCAGAGACACATCCACACTGAGACACTGCTGACTAACTCAAGGCCATCAGACAGGTCAGGTGGAATCGGTTTGTCTGGGGCTGTTCTCTAAGGAGCCACAATGATCCTGTGTAGGCGTGGAGACCACAGGAGGAGTAGGGGGGGGGGAGGACCACACTCTGAAGGAACACATATTTGCCTGTCTGGCTGTTCCCTCACTCTCAAAGCAGTGTTTGGTTCTGCACAAATAAGTGATATATTTACCCCCATCAGAGAGGGGAAAGTCAGCTAGGATGTGTGAGGTGTATCTGGGACAGACCCCAGGTGGAGAGCAGACCGTACCCGTGCTCCCTTCATGATCTTCTTGGCTTTAGCGTTGAGGTAGAAGTCTCCCCACAGTGTTTTCAGCAGGACTCCTGTCCTGATGCCCATCTTCTGGCTGTAGATGTCAGCAAACTGCTGGATGCTGCACACACACACACACACACCATACCCACAACTGAGCCATGGTGCTTGGTTTCTACATACGCTATGTTTTGTTAGGTACTTCTGAATAGGTATCATCTTCCTCTGTTTACATATTTCACAGTCAACACTCTCTTCTTCAAAATGACGAGGCTACAAGGCTGGTTTTTCGGATGGAGTAAGGTGAAAATTGACTTATTTACAAACGTATTCCTTCTGTCGTGTTCCCAAAGGAACAATTCTCAATCTGACAGTTATATTTCTAGATGTCAGTGATTACAAGGGCACAGCTTTGAAACAGACGCTGTGAAACTGCACAAGACTCCAGTGGTCAGTCTGATTGGATACTGTGCAAGTTGTGTACTACTCTGGCCTTTGTTGGGCAAACCCGGACAGTTAAAGTCCAAACTAAATGACTCAGAAGTCCTTCTAATTCAGATGAATTGACTGCAGATTATGGCTGCTGGGTTTTCATAATTGGTTACTCTGCCTCTCAAGCTAAAGGTAAACAAAGACCTTGCAAAGTCCTCATCCCTGTCTGACAGCTCCACCTACTGGACAAATCACACCCTGTCATCTTCGATTTCGTTTGTAGTTTGGGTTAAGTGAAAAAACCCTGTTTCACCTGACGATACCTTAGCTGGCGAACTCACCTGAAGCCCCATCCGTCGATGGCGCTGGAGAACACCACGTTGCCCTGGTCTGGAGAGAAGTACAGGTGGGAGTCATCCGTCTCCTCCAGACCTGCGCTCCAGTCGTATACCTGCTCTCCCGGGCTCTCCAGCACATCCTCAGGGTCCTCCCTCCCCTCATCCTCCTCCTTCTTCTTCTCCTTCTTCTCCTCCTCCTTGTCTGCTCGCTCCTCCAGCACTTTGGATGTAAAAAGAGCACCTGTTACAGCATTTACCTAGGGAAGGAAAATAGAATAACATTTAAAATTGTATCTGTATAGCCCTTTTACAAGCATTGTCACAGGAGGGCTTCACAGATGCCCATAGACATAATATACAAAAGAGAAGTGTAATTCATCTGAAGGGAATATGTCACAAGATGTTCTCATATCAAATGGTCCAGTGCTCCAGTGGGATCTCTCACCTGTTCCAGAATCTTCTTCAGGTGTGTGTATGCTTCCTGAGACGAGAGTTTCAGCTCCATGATCAGTCTGTCTATCTTGTTGATGACCAGGACAGGACGGATGTTCTCCAGCCAGGCCTGACGTAGCACAGCCTGAGTCTAAACACACACACACGTCCCTTTAGTCATTTATCTTGGCCCGATGTGGAAAAGTGAGGAGCAAGAACAAATAGAAACAGAGTGTTCTAGAGTGTTCTAGAGAGTGATGTGAACCTGTGGACAGACTCCTTCCACGGCATCCACAATCACGATGGCTCCGTCGCACAGCCTGACCGCCGTGGACACCTCAGAGGAGAAGTCTACATGACCCGGGGAGTCGATCAGGTTGATCAAGAAGTCCTTCTCTCCTGAGGACATGGGGACAGAACAGTCACATCCTGTCGGCAGCACAGCAGTACATCACACATGGGGGAGAGGGGCTTGGTAAGTTCCAGCTATGTAGTGAGATGGCGCTGGACTATGTTAGGTTATCCTCCTGTTTTACCAGCTGCGTAGTGCAGAGAGATAGCGCTGGACTATGTTAGGTTATCCTCCTGTCTTACCAGCTGCGTAGTGCAGAGAGATAGCGCTGGAGTATGTTAGGTTATCCTCCTGTCTTACCAGCTGCGTAGTGCAGAGAGATAGCGCTGGACTTCATGGTGATCCCTCTGAGCTGCTCATCCTCTCGGCTGTCCAGGTACCGCAGCTGGAAGATGACGTCACCCATCATGCCTACATCAGTACCACAGCAACTCTGTATGTACAACAACATTCCTCGAAAATATTTACTTACTAACCTTCCCAGCTAGGCGGCTTGATATGATACCATTGCTCGCAACAAGACAATCGGCCAGAGTTGTTTTGCCTGGAAAAAACACAAAAGTGGTTGTAGATGTGGGTAAGAAAGTTTTTTTATAAACATATGCGATGTAAACGCACTTCAGCATAGTTCCGCTGGCGGTCCTTACCATGGTCAACATGTGCCAGAATACACAGGTTCCTGATGTTGGAAGGGTTCTTCTGTAGCGCAATGATCTTATCTAAGCTTGTTTGCCCCATGCTTTACGGCTCATACGCTGCTGAAAGAATAGTAAATAAGTTAGCTAGCTATTAGTTCCCTTTGACATCGTTTGCTAACTAATAGCTAACTAAATAGCTCATTGTTGTGCTTCAAAAGAAGTTGACTAGCCCTACTTTAAAAGCGCCACAGTAAATTAGCGCTTATACATAGTTACTGAAGTTGTTTGACTCAAGAAACCGGCTATTTTGACAGATCATGTCGGGAACTTTGTCTGGATGCTAACAAGGCACAACAGTTTAAAGGACAAAATACATTAGCCCGCTTTTTTAACAGTATAAAATGACTACACAATCGAACGTACTGTATGGTAGTATAGCGTTGCGTCCCCATATACTATAATATGTTATTTTTGTACGAGAATGTGCATTACATTCAACACACATGTGAACATTTTCGACTCACGTTGCTTCCGGAAGATGACGTCGTACGTAAACTACGCCCCTTATGGATGCCTCTGGATTGTACTACGTCGTTACCAGGACGACGCGGTGAGGTTGCTTCGACACAACTTGCTTCTATAGAAACGGACACAGTTTAGTGTTAAGTGGCGCAGTTGTGAGTTTGCCGGGGAACTACAGCCACGGTCAGTTTCCTCTCGTGGAAAGAACATGATACGCCAATGCCTATGCGAGATTTGTAATTGTGGGTAAGGTATTCAATTATTGTTATTTTATCTTCATTGGAAACTGACAAGTTCCTGATTGCGTTTTAGACGTTGTTTTATTATGAAGGACAATCGCAGCTACACAACCACAACTGGCAACAATGATCCAGTGAGTGGTATGCAGATTGAGGTCACGTTAGCATCGTCATTGCTAATTTTGTATTTTAACTGTGTTAATATAAAGTGTTATTCTTTACTGATTGAATGCTTTCATCAACACTAGTTCTAGGTCTAGTAGCCTACTGGGGCAGGGCGGTAATCATCACTAATCACAGGCACACCTTGACCTGAGCAAAGATATGCCCTTGGTTACAGAGAAAACAAACCTGTCCTTCTATAGTTGCGTCCTATGGTTGTGTTCCCACTTCCCACAGTCGAGTTGAAGTCATTGTTGAAAACAGGAAATGTCAACGTGTACCATCCAATCTTCACACTGATTCCTCAGACGGCATCGTTGCCCACACCGGCCCACTGCCCTGTACGGGAAAGGGAACCAGGCATGTGAGCAGACAGAATACACAGAGAAATACCCTGCTTATGGAGCGCACAGGCCACCCAAGAGCATGAAACCCAAGCCTGTGGATCACAATGACAGGGGGAAAATGGACGGAACAACTACGTTCAAGTAACTGCCTCGGAGCCACACCTTTCTCTAAAGCACCCCTCTCATGTGCACGGACAAGCTGGAGAGATTGTCAACAACAGTATTACATGATTTACATTTTGGATACCTTTAATGTTAACTGCATCTTTAGTGCACACACTGTATATTTCTCAGCTCTCTGTATACTTTTGTGTCCATCTGGCCATAACAGGACAGACTTCATCCCCTACGAGGTGAATCGGCGACCAGGTAGGAAGCAGGCAGAGCACAAGCCCTATCCTGGGGAGATTGACATGGGGACGACCTACAAGCAGGACTTCAACCCCTACCAGGTCACGCCCTGTGTTGCCGTGAGACCCAAACAACGAGTGCAGGCTGCGCCGGGCAAACTGGACACTGTGCCCACTTATAAAGGTGATGCATTCGACCATAACTAAACATTTGACAATCAAACTGTACACACATGAGGTTTGTTCAATTTCAGGTGTGTCACATTATTTCTTAGATTATAAGAAAAGACAGGTAATGGTTCTCAGGTATTCCCCTACAGAATGGCGTGTGAGCCATGATGAGACACATAGCTTAACATGCTGATGTTATGTTCCAGATGATTTCAAAGTGTGGCAGATCAGCAAGAGGGAGCTCACCAAAAGAAACGAGAACTACCAGCCGTCCTCGGCCAAGTTCCAGGGCACCTCCACCTTCCAGGACGACTTCATCGACAGGGGCTTGGTCCCCAGGGAAAGCTTCAAACCCTCCAGTGTCCCCATGTTGAGTGAGGTTCCCTTCGACGGCGTGACCAGCAACCATCTGTCGTACGTCCCTCACCCCACGGAGGCTCGCTACGTCAAGGCCCCGGAGGTGTACAAGCCCAGCACAGAGCCCCTCCAAGACATGACCACCCAGCGCAGGGACTTCCAGGGCCTGCCTGGACAGCTGGCCCGGAGCTGCAAGCCCGACCCTGCGAAGGTAGCACCACAGGAAGCGCACTAGCTGTAACCCTACCTGTAGTGGTACAGCAAGGCTATCAATGTCATTCATGAGCTACCAATGATAATTCCAGCAATCAAGCCAATGCAATGTTCTATTTGTCATCCTTCAGGCGTCATCTGACGCCCCTTTTGACGGCAGCACAGAGTTCCAGCAGCAGTTCCAGCAGTGGCCGGTGAGCCTGCCCCAGCTACACAAGCCCCTGGAGTACGTGGGTCCCACCCTGCACATGGACATGAGCACCACCTCTGCTGTGGACTTTGTCAAGCACAACATCCAGCCCTTCACATCCGCCAAGCCCTTCTGTCAGCCCCTCAAGTCCTCCGTGCCTTTCCAGGTTAGGAGGGGAGGGTCTGATCAAGAGATCGACTGAGAGATTAGTGGTATTAGAATCAGCTTTATTCACTTATTATTTAAGTAAGTTTGCACAAACAAGGAATTGACTATGGCAGGAAAAGGTGCATATGGTAAACATGTAAGGGTTTTGAATATAAAATGTTGAAAATATAAAATGGGAGTGAGGGGGTGGAGTTTTCATTACACATTCGTGCAAATATCTGTACCCCCACACACACTTTTAATTAGGAAAACGATATTTAATGGCCTTGGCCTGTTATTACAAAATAGCTGTACTCGCCCTCATATAAGAAAACAAACCTAGGTCCCTGGTGGTAGTGGTGACAGCTTATGTGTCCGTGATGTGGTCCTAGGGATACACCACCATGAGAGAAGACTTCCAGCCCTGGGCCACCCCGAGGCAGGCCTTGATGAAGAAAAGAGAAGAGGAGATGCACAAAGCCACTGGCAAGATGGACGACCTCACCACCTTCAAGGCAAAGATGCTACAACTTTTTTTTATTTTATTCCTGGCATATTATAGGATTGCTAATCTTAATTCAATTACATAACGTCCCTATAAAACAGCCCCTGTCCTAGCCCCTGTATCTTTTTTCAGTATTTGTTGTCTTGGGTCCTCTCCTCTCCAGGCCCACTACACAACTCACAAGCTTCAGCCCAACATCAGCTTCAAGCCCCCCAACACTGTAGTGAGACGAGACACCCCCCTGGAAAGCGGAACCATGTACAGCACAGAGTTCACGCCTAAGAGGTGTGACACCTAGGCTACACAGTTTGTAGAGTACTGTCTACAGGAAGACTCCTACGTTTTGAGAGTAATATTACTCTCATCATGTAATACTCTAATACTGTGATACTGTAAAACTGTGTTACTTGTAAAACTAAACATTTCTGCTTTCACTGCTTCATAATATCCCACAGTATTACACGTTGAGTGATATGGCTCTCCCCACAGCAAACATTGATGGTGGGAGTGTATTGTTTTGTGTTGCAGGATCAGCGTTTGCCTGGCTAGCTACGACTCCCCTCCAGGGTTTGTGTTTGAGGACTCAGACCACAATGGGCACAGGTTTTACAGGAAGTTGTCATCTAAGGGTATGATGCAGGCCAGTAATGTTCCTGTGCAGAAAGCAGTAGTGGTGCAGTAATAAAGCTTGACTGTTGTCACGGAGACCCACGATTCTGACCTCATAAAGAGCACGCCACTTCTGCATTGTTTACGTCAGTGTATTGTATTTACCTACAGTGATTTTGAAAAGTATTGGCGATTTGATAAACACATGATTAAGTATGCACACGTAAACACACAAATCTTTATTTTGGTAGAAGCTATTGCTCACAAATGTATTAATTTGTTCATTTTATTGAATATAAATGATGCTCCTATATCAATATGCATCGTAATCATCACCATGTCTATCAATGTAGTATGTGCCAAATGTTGGCTATCAAAACCCCCACTGAAAATCCTGCAACAAATGCACTTTTCTTTGTGAATAAAATATTGAGCCTTTATGAAGAAACTAAAGAGGGTAACATTTTTGGGGCAATTGTGGTGTGCTTGCGTCCGTTGCAGCTGGGTCCGTTTTTTATATTACTTTATCACCTCCAAATCTATTGTTTAAACAAATATCAAAGATTCAAAAAATTTGGAGAAAGACAATATTTGAAATCGGTGGTAGACTACATTAAAAGAAACCTTGGCGACCAAATCCATTGATTTACCATCTAGCGATCATTAGGTGTCAACAACGTCTGAAGATTGGGGGGTCATGTAACCGGCTATTCTCAGCCCTGGTCCTGGTGACCAACTGCTCTGCATTTTGTAGTTGTTTCACTATTCCAACAACACCTGATTGAAATGAATGAGCTGTTATCAGACTAAATATATGAGATAATGATGATGAGAAATTGTTTATGCTTACCTAGAGATATTTTTCACAGAGAACTTGATAGAGGGACACAGGGGTTTCAGGAACAAACAAACGAATTGTTGAGCAACCAATACGTAATTGGTATGAGAGGCTCTGGAAGGTTTCACCTTGTAAAACAAAGCCATGTTAGCCATTCAGACATTACATTGTAGCACCTCACCTGTTGCCAATAATCTGTTAGCTAGCGTTAGCTAAAAGTTTGGTAGATAGGCTAATACTGTAGCTGGTTACTAGCTGGTACATCTAGTGCTTAGGAGATCCAGATGTCAGCTAAGATATAGAAGAGGACCGTAGCAGACAATTTTACTCACCTGAAGAAGCAGGCTTCTTGCAGTCTTAGCTTGCTAGCTATCTCAGAAGCTAAAATGTTCGGCTGTTGGTGATCGCGCGCAGGTTTGTGACGTTAGTAACGTTTGTGATTGTGGCTAGCTAGTTGGCTACCGTTTGCTCCACTTTTCGCCACAAAACCTTCCAGCTGATGCAAGCAACGCTTTGGAAACAATACGCAAATGTTTACACCGACATTGTCTGTCAGTAAAATATAGTATAAAAAATGGACGATATATCAGCTCTGAAAAGTGAAGCCAAAACATCTCGAGCTGGTTGCAGTGTAGGTCATAAGTCCCGCCCCCTCCATGTTCGGATAAGCCAAACAAATAAATCTAAGTGAACGTCAAATATTTTTTTCCCAAAGATGGTTTCCTTTTTGTACAGTGAGAAAAACATGCGATGAAGCGCCGTCCATTCTTTTTAAAGTCTATGATATAGTGATAAAATTGAGCAGTTAGGGTGAGAAAATAACGTTTTACTAAGTATGACAGAGAATATAGATGAACAACGTAAATGATCAATCTGTCTTTATTTGTAATGTTTTAGAGCACTTAAATGTGTCTTCAAAATACATTCCTTTAACCAAGTAATGCTTCCGAGTGTGAGTTTCAAATTAGTAGCAACTGTAGGATAATGACTGCATTTTATCATGTATCTACACAACATCTGACTGAAACAGCACCTAAATTCATGCAAATTAAACCAGAGAGACAAAGGTGTAAACCTGCCAACAGCTAAGCAGCTGCTTGATTGAGGGTTTATACGCTAACATTAAAATATGTTTATATGAGAATAAAGACATAACTATCACTAACTAAACAAAAAGGTAAGAAAATAAAGTCCCACAAAATCTACATACACACAATGTACAATATTGCACTTGAACACACTATATACATGACTTTACAATGCAGCACATGAGTATAACCAACCAAACACAAGTAAAACATAGACTGATTGCTTAAACAAAAAACAAATGTCACTGTGTCAAAGTACTTAATCCATATTATGCTTTTCATGGCTGAACCAGTTTTATCCAAACAACAATGAAACTGTAGACAATCTTTCCTCACAGTACAGAAATCTTTGACATGATCTACAATGCTACTACTGGGGATTTTTAAAACCACGAACGATTGTATATGTCGGTTTTAGTACTGTATTTATGGCAAATAATGAAATATTGGGTTTTACAAACACCTGTCTTGTTTTCTCTACTGTGCCTTCATGTACAGTAGGTTGTCATGACTACTGCATAGTCACTCCAGGGACTGTAGAGCATAAGCTGTTATATGGTACAGTAGTGATGTTCTACGACAACCCAGTATCCCTCCACCCTCACACTTGAGAATAGTCACAGAGGATAGGATATCTCACCTCCACATCAAATATCTACATGTATAATAATATTTATAATATATAAATTAAATTATAAAACACAGGATATCCACCATTACAATCTGTTACCATGACGTCAGGAGATTCACATTCTATAGTACACAAGTCTGTTCTCCTTATCAGGAGTGTCACTGGGCGCATTATGATTATTGACAAAGAGTTAAACATGGTATGAACTCCTTGTAATATGGGATGGTAGTTCAGGACATGGTTGGCCATTTAGGTTTTAATTCATATATGTCTCCAACTAGTCACAGAAGTTTCAACTAGGGGAGGAAAAAACTGAATTTCCTAATTTAGTCTCTGAAGTTCACAGAAATTGATTTTCATGGAGGGAGTGATGAGTTTAACGAATCCCAGCAATGTTTGGGGGGGGGGGGGACTGTTTGTAGCAGTCTTGATGGAGATGAACTCCAGCCATCTTAGTCTCTGTCCTTCCTGCCAGCTGCACAGCGTGGTCCATCTGTCCTAAGGGTTGATGTTACATCAACTGGCCACTAGGTGGCACTTGCTTCCTCTGAGCAGGATTCGCAGCACCTCTGCTTGTACATCTGAATGGGGCACAGCTTCAGTCTCTTCACCACAGTGCAGTAATGTGTTGTGTCCTGGCATTCACCTGCAAAAACAAGTTAGACATGGTCAATCATTTGGAAGAATTTTTTCTTTCCTGGCAAGATTGTTTTACCTAAATGTTCCACGCTTGCGTCTGTGGATATTGGGTAGATGTCAATACAAATTTTGACATTAAATATTAAACAGCAAATAACTCTCCTGCTTTGAGCCTGTGGTTGCTGGATAAAGACGATAATTCTGCCAAACGTAGCCTGGTCTGAATGTTTCCCCCCAAAAAGCTAAGCAATAATCTGCCTGTTATTCCGTTTTCAAGTCAGTGTGTGAGAGACTTTTCCACCAGCCCACAGTTTTACTAGGTGTTTCTCAACTAACAGACGTCAAATGCCACATTTCACTATCAAAAACATATCAAAGTATCAAAAACTGTATAACACAACTTTTAACAGAATTCTTTACAGAAAACTCTCAATGCTAGACATGTGGCCTGGTACTGAGTTCACCGACACACACACACACACACACAGACACACACACACACACAGACACACTTACTCCCACAAGTGGTGGTGTTGCAGTTCTGCCAGGTGGCAGGGCGTCTGTGCCAGGAGCAGTGATGGTCTGCCAGGGTCCTGCCACTCCTCCTCTGGCCACAGTCCACCCTCCGAGACTGGAACCCACTGCCGCATGCCACCGTGCATGCTCGCCACGGGCCCACGCGCCACTGCACGTCACACAGCTCTGACGAGCAGTTACGGACCTCCTGCGGCCTATCGGAGGGGGGGGGGGGGGTGCAGTGAGACAGTGCTCTGCGAGAGCTGTGTGAGAAGGTGTGTGTGTGGGTGTGGTTTCTACCTGTGTTTGAGATCGCAGTCTTGGTGAGATGAACCGTTGGAGTGTTTACAGACCACCGCCCGCTTCTGCACTGTCAGGATGGGGCCTATGCACCTCCCAGAGCACTGCAGTCACACAGTAGCACAGTCACACACAGTCCCAGAGCACTGGAGTCACACAGTCACACAGTCACACACAGTCCCAGAGCACTGGAGTCATACTGGAGTCACACAGTCACACACAGTCCCAGAGCACTGCAGTCACACAGTCACACAGTCACACACAGTCCCAGAGCACTGGAGTCTCACAGTCACACAGTCACACACAGTCCCAGAGCACTGGAGTCACACAGTCACACAGTCACACACAGTCCCAGAGCACTGGAGTCACACAGTCACACAGTCACACACAGTCCCAGAGCACTGGAGTCACACAGTCACACAGAGTCCCAGAGCACTGCAGTCACACAGTCACACAGTCACACACAGTCCCAGAGCACTGGAGTCACACAGTCACACAGTCACACACAGTCCCAGAGCACTGGAGTCACACAGTCACACACAGTCCCAGAGCACTGGAATCATACTGGAGTCACACAGTCACACACAGTCCCAGAGCACTGCAGTCACACAGTCACACAGTCACACACAGTCCCAGAGCACTGGAGTCACACAGTCACACAGTCACACACAGTCCCAGAGCACTGGAGTCACACAGTCATACAGTCACACACAGTCCCAGAGCACTGCAGTCACACAGTCACACAGTCACACACAGTCCCAGAGCACTGGAGTCACACAGTCACACAGTCACACACAGTCCCAGAGCACTGGAGTCACACAGTCACACACAGTCCCAGAGCACTGGAATCATACTGGAGTCACACAGTCACACACAGTCCCAGAGCACCGCAGTCACACAGTCACACAGTCACACAGTCACACACAGTCCCACACAGTCACACACAGTCCCAGAGCACTGGAGTCACACAGTCACACACAGTCCCAGAGCACTGGAATCATACTGGAGTCACACAGTCACACACAGTCCCAGAGCACTGCAGTCACACAGTCACACAGTCACACACAGTCCCAGAGCACTGGAGTCACACAGTCACACAGTCACACACAGTCCCAGAGCACTGCAGTCACACAGTCACACAGTCACACACAGTCCCAGAGCACTGGAGTCACACAGTCACACACAGTCCCAGAGCACTGCAGTCACACAGTCACACAGTCACACACAGTCCCAGAGCACTGGAGTCACACAGTCACACAGTCACACACAGTCCCAGAGCACTGCAGTCACACAGTCACACAGTCACACACAGTCCCAGAGCACTGGAGTCACACAGTCACACACAGTCCCAGAGCACTGCAGTCACACAGTCACACAGTCACACACAGTCCCAGAGCACTGGAGTCACACAGTCACACAGTCACACACAGTCCCAGAGCACTGCAGTCACACAGTCACACAGTCACACACAGTCCCAGAGCACTGGAGTCACACAGTCACACAGTCACACACAGTCCCAGAGCACTGGAGTCACACAGTCACACAGTTACACAGTCACACACAGTCCCAGAGCACTTGAGTCACACAGTTACACACAGTCCCAGAGCACTGGAGTCACACAGTCACACACAGTCCCAGAGCACTTGAGTCACACAGTTACACACAGTGCCAGAGCACTGGAGTCACACAGTTACACAGTCACACACAGTCCATGAGCACGGGAGTCACACAGTTACAAACAGTCCCAGAGCACTGGAGTCACACAGTCACACAGTCACACAGTCACACAGTCACACACAGTCCCAGAGCACTGGAGTCACACAGTCACACAGTCACACACAGTCCCAGAGCACTGGAGTCACACAGTCACACAGTCACACACAGTCCCAGAGCACTGGAGTCACACAGTCACACACAGTCCCAGAGCACTGGAATCATACTGGAGTCACACAGTCACACACAGTCCCAGAGCACTGCAGTCACACAGTCACACAGTCACACACAGTCCCAGAGCACTGGAGTCACACAGTCACACAGTCACACACAGTCCCAGAGCACTGCAGTCACACAGTCACACAGTCACACACAGTCCCAGAGCACTGGAGTCACACAGTCACACACAGTCCCAGAGCACTGCAGTCACACATTCACACACAGTCCCAGAGCACTGGAGTCACACAGTCACACAGTCACACACAGTCCCAGAGCACTGCAGTCACACAGTCACACAGTCACACACAGTCCCAGAGCACTGGAGTCACACAGTCACACACAGTCCCAGAGCACTGCAGTCACACAGTCACACAGTCACACACAGTCCCAGAGCACTGGAGTCACACAGTCACACAGTCACACACAGTCCCAGAGCACTGCAGTCACACAGTCACACAGTCACACACAGTCCCAGAGCACTGGAGTCACACAGTCACACAGTCACACACAGTCCCAGAGCACTGGAGTCACACAGTCACACAGTTACACAGTCACACACAGTCCCAGAGCACTTGAGTCACACAGTTACACACAGTCCCAGAGCACTGGAGTCACACAGTCACACACAGTCCCAGAGCACTTGAGTCACACAGTTACACACAGTCCCAGAGCACTGGAGTCACACAGTCACACAGTTACACAGTCACACACAGTCCCAGAGCACTTGAGTCACACAGTTACACACAGTCCCAGAGCACTGGAGTCACACAGTCACACACAGTCCCAGAGCACTTGAGTCACACAGTTACACACAGTCCCAGAGCACTGGAGTCACACAGTCACACAGTTACACAGTCACACACAGTCCCAGAGCACTTGAGTCACACAGTTACACACAGTCCCAGAGCACTGGAGTCACACAGTTACACAGTCACACACAGTCCATGAGCACGGGAGTCACACAGTTACAAACAGTCCCAGAGCACTGGAGTCACACACAGCTACAGTAGTCACACACAGCTACAGTTGTCACAGAAGCAGTGTACCTTTCCCCAGGGACTGGTGACCCAGGCCGGACAGCTGTCGGCGCTACACTCCTGTCTGTCTGCTGGGCGTGTGTTCCTCCCGCAGACAGAGGGCGCCAGAGTCCTGACCCCTCCGCCCGCCTCCACCTGCTGGCACGACGCCTGCCTCTGCTGCCAGCCACGCCCACAGGAGGCGGAGCAGGGCGACCACACAGACGCCACCCAGCTGGAGAGGGAAGACAGGGTCGACATGCCACGCTGCTGTCAAAGCTGACCTCTGACCTTCACTCGCAGTCACATTCAGCTGAGGTTGTGACAGGACAACACAGGGGATTGAGGGCGGGTGAAGACCCCTCCAGGTGTTTTGGTACCTGGACAGTCCCTCCTGATAGCGGGGGTTGTGAACCTCCTGAACTCCCCAGCTCCTCAGGGGTCAGTAAAACACATCTGCTCCCACTATCCAGGCCTTCTCCAGGAAGATCACTCTATCTATTCATAACCCATCTGTTATAGCGGTCTAGGAAGCGAGCGAGCGTGTTAGTGGGTGAGTGAGTATTTATCCAAGTAGGAGATTGCCAGTCGTCCCCCCCAGGAGAGGGCGGTACAGCTTGGGTAACAAAGCCAGCTTTGTGTGTGGATGGTCGCTGATGACCCAGCAACAGGCACTAAGCAGTTTCCCAGAGCAGCACACTGCTGTGCAGCAATAACCCAGCCAGTGGCTCTGTGTCGGTGGGCCTTCACAAGGCAATCATCAGCTGATGGTTTTGGCGCAGCCACACAGGGCAGGACTAAACCTAAACAATTACCTGTTTTTATTCACACAGAGATGGAGGGAAAACAGAAATATTTCAACAGGCACTAAGATGAGAGTTAGTTCTACCAGGGCAGACAGTATTACAGCATTCAAGTTTTATAGTTTGAGAGTATTAAAGTATCCAGTAGTATATGATGAGTATCGTGTGGCTGTGTTTCATTATGGCGGGAATGAGATCTGACCTACTGAAAAGCCGGACATCATTTATATACCCCAAGCTCTTCTCTGGCCCCCCAATGGTGGAATTAACTCCCCACCTCCATCAGAGACACTGACTGTCTCTCCACCTTCAAGAAAAGGCTCAAGACGCACTTGTTCCGGGAGTACAACGGTACTTAGGAATGATTTTCTGGACCTGATGTTATTTTCCTCCAGGAAAACAATGACCCTTATTGAGGGACTTGTTGGCTAGTTGTAACTGATTTAACTTATTGTACTCGCTTTGAATTATATTATTGTTGCTTGCTTTCCTACAGGTACACTCTTGCATTTTTATGGCTCATGTTGTTTAATTGTAACTTGTTTACATGATCTTATGTTTCTTCCCATTGGCACTTATTTGCTTCTCACAATGTATGTTTCATGTTTTGGCTACCCACAAGTTTTTGGGGCTATCTTGTCATTTATGATTGTTGACCTGTGCACTTTTTGTAAAGCTCTCTCTTGGAAGTGGCTTTGGATAAAAGCCACTAAACGAATAAATGTAAATGTATATATAGTACATTCAATCCATTCATTGATTCCTTGAGGAATCCTTCCTGTGTGTAATTCAGTGGGGACTTGTGGTCAGGTCAGGGTCCTCATCTCTAACCCTGCTGAGGGCCATGAGTTCACCTTCAGATGTGCCTCAGCGATACAAAACCATGCAACTTTATTCGTCACACCACATGAGCAAGACCCACAAGACTACTGTCTGCCTAGCAGCACAACGCTGGCTGGACTCGGGCCAATGGCTAAGGGTTTGGTCTGACGTTAGCCAATCAGCAGCGTGCAGTAAAGCTGGCTAAGAGATAGCTTAAGGGCTGTGTAGAGTGCTGTCCCAGTGTGTGTACGTGAGTGTCTGTGAGTGTGTGTGTGTGACAGTGTGTGTACGTGAGTGTGTGTGTGTGTGTGTGACAGTGTGTGTCCCAGTGTGTGTACGTGAGTGTCTGTGAGTGTGTGTGTGTGACAGTGTGTGTACGTGAGTGTGTGTGTGTGACAGTGTGTGTGACAGTGTGTGTGAGTGAGTGTCTGTGTTTGTCGTTCCACGCGTGTGTACCTGGGGGGGCAGTCCTGGCGGTTGCAGACCAGCGGGGGGGTGACGGGGGTGGGCAGGTGCTGGCACATGGAGGTCATGACCTCCTGCCCTCCAGGAGACAGGCAGCGGAGCCTCCTCTTGCGCTTCCCTCGGCCTCCACAGGAGGCGCTACAGGGGGCCCAGTCTCCTACACGCCAGCTGAACTCTGGACACACAGACGGCCACACATGTCATGACTCTGCGGTATCAGAGGTTACAGGATGTTTAGCAGGACTAGAATCAGGCCTGAGCTCTGGTTCACTACCACGGTTGAAGCTGTGCGCAGCATAGAACCACTTCTTTCATTCTTCGTCTCTCTCACTCCATCTCTCTTTGTCTCACTTTGTGTCTCTCTCCCTCCCTCCGTCTGTAGCTTTCCCCTCGCTCCGTCTCTCTCCCCGTCTCCCTCTCTCTCAGTCTCTCCCCAACTCTGATGTCACCTTGCCCCCAACCCCACTCCGCCCCTCTCCTTAAAAGTGCTCATTAAACTCTGTTGATATTAGCAATTTGTCAGATGTCCTCTCTCCCATTGGGAGAACCCTGAACTCCAGCTCATGACACCCGGGCCAGGCAGGACTTGAAGTGGTACAAATCTCCATGTTAATTGGGGTCCAGTGATGGCTGCCAGCTGTGTCTACAGGCAGGCCTGCTGGGATCAGAGCTGGTAGGACTGGCTGTCATGTGCCTGGACTCTATTAGAGGCCAAGCAGAGGATGGATGGATAAGCAGATAGAGGTGACCTGACAAGGAGAGCATTGTGTGTCTGAATCCTTTCAGACTTCATGCTCGTGATTTGTGTTGACTGGAGCAGTAGTACAGGTTAGCTATTTTGTGATTTTGTCAGCCTGAATGTCTGTTGATGTTAAGTGTCGGACGGGGACTGGTGACACGTTGTTATAGCGAAGCACACCTTCGGCGTGGACGTGTATCCAGGCAGACAGGGTCTGTCTGTGGTCGCTGACTGACGTCTGGCATTTGTAGCGTCCTGAGAATGTTCCAAGGAGAGTGTTGACTTCCAGGACCCGTCCTCCAACCAGCATCCGGTACTGCAGACCCTGACCATGGCGCAGACCCCGGCCCTGGCCCAGACCCTGTCCCTGACCCAGACCCTGTCCCTGGCCCAGACCCTGTCCCTGGCCCACAGCCTCCCTCAGGGTCTGGTTCTGGTAGTCCCAGAGGACAGGCTTTCTGTGGTCTGGGACCACTGGACACCCTGGGGAGAGACAGAGATAGACTTTGTCTGTGTGTGTGTCTGTGCATGTGTGCATGCATGCATGTGTGTGTGCCTGTGTATATACTGTAAGTGTTTGTGTGCCTGTGTATATAGTGTTACTGTGTGTGTGTGTGTGTGTGGTACCTATGCGGAGGACGTCCCCAGGTCTGACGGTGACGCTGGTTCCCTGGTGAGAGGCCATGAGGACCCTCCTCCTGCTCAGCTCCCTGGAGAGAGGGGGGTCGGGCCTGCCTGGAGCTGGACACGCACACACATGCACGCGTACACATAAACACACACATCCACACACTCTGTTCTGAGCTAAACAACTTCTAAGCAGTTGTCTTGTTGTTACGGTAATGTTCCAGTGACCAAGGAATGGCTCCTGGAGATCCGAACTGCTGATCTGTCTGCAAGTGTGTGTGTCTCTGTGTGTGTGTGTGTCTCTGTGTGTGTGTGTGTCTGTGAGTGTGTTGAAACATAATTCAGGATTAAAGACCACCTCAGTTTCATGAGTGTGGCCATTCTTTCCAGCTCCGCAGGGTGTGTGTGTGTGTGTGTGACAGCCCACCTTGGACCAGTACTGTGCTGGATGCAGTGGATGTTCCTAGTGGGTTGGCTGCAGTGCAGGAGTAGGTGCCTTGGCTCTGGAGGCTGACGTTCCTCAGCCACAGCGAGCCCGACGGCAGCAGGACAGAGCCGGCGCCCAGCGGTCTCTCTCTCCTCTGCCAGCTCACTGAGGGCAGGGGCACACCTAGAGTGGGGGAGGGGGGGCAGGAGGGGGGCCAGGCAACAGGAGAGGAATGTCACACAGAGAAAGGAGATGAACAAAGAGGGGAAGGGACAGAGAGAATGAGACAGACATTAGAGTCAGTGAAACACAAGAGTGGAAGAGAGAGAGAGAGAGACTTTACTTTTTGACTTTTAAAGATACCTTTATTGGGCAGTTAGAACTACCAGCCAACCAAGCCGTCTCACCACACCAAACCTTTCTTATCAAGGCAAAACCACTTCACTTACAACACGATATTAGTTCCTCATCAAACCAAACCCCCCCCCAAAAAAAAACAAAATACACCAGAGAGAGAGAGAGAGAGAGAGAGAGAGAGAGAGAGAGAGAGAGAGAGAGAGAGAGAGAGAGAGAGAGAGAGAGAGAGAGAGAGAGAGAGAGAGAGAGAGAGAGAGAGAGAGAGAGAGAGAGGAGGGATCACACTGGAGGATCATTCCTTTCAGACTGGTCCTCATCACTGAGGCCAGCGAGCCGCCCTGAGCCAAGTCTCCTCAGAGTCATCTCCAGAGCGGCAATAAAAAACACATGGACAGCCTCATTACACCGGCTCTGCTGGTCCAGATCTGGGTCCTGTGGCCCAAGCGTCAGCCAGACACTGGAGGGTTCGTCCGCTTGTGGGCCAGACCATGCATGTGTTATGTGTCAAGAGATTTCCTCTTACTCAGGCTAGCAGCCAGACTAGCTGCCAGGCTAGCAGCCAGGCTAGCTGCCCCTCATAGCAGACAAACCTTCCCCAGTAATGGATGCTGAATCTGCATAGCATGCGTTCCACCAGGAGCTGGGATGTTATACACTTTGTACCACTAGAGGGCGTATATGTAGCACTTCTGTGGTTGAGAGGTGAATTGCCTCTTCAGTTGATTGTGCTGACATGAATGCTCTGCTGATGTTAGACCAGACAGAGGTGGGGTTCAGAGATGAGGTGTAGTGTGAGGTGTTGAGAATTAAAGAAGATGGATCTGCTTTCAGCTTTCTCATTTAGTTACTGAGGTTGCCGTCTGCAGTCACCCCAGTCAGGTGACCAGATTTGTGTCTTCTGAAGGTGCGGACGTGAGATCGTGATGAGTAGAGTCTGTCTCCCAGGGTTTGTGTGTGCGTGCGTAGCCAGTCTTAGAAGACGACCATCTGTTACTAGACGAGACATCTCTCAACAATTCAATGTGACAAAAACAAGTCTGTATCTCCTTACACACAGACTTAAATAACCCTCTCACTTTCTCCCTCTCTCTGCTCCCTCCCGACCCTGTGTCGTCATCTCTCTCTCTCTCCCTCGCTCTCTGTTTCTCTGACCTCCCTCAAGATAAAATCATATGTTATTTAAGTTTGTTAGTTTTGGCTTTATGGACTCCCACTTACACACATACAGAATACGCCTACACACACACTATGCACAAACGTTAAACCCTTCTCTCATCTCACCCAATCACTAGGTGATGAAAGCAGCTCCTAAATTGACTGTTTGAGGCTTGTGCCAGGAGCCATTCTACAAAGATATAGCTCTCTGAGTGTGCTTTCATGTGTGTATTTGTGTGTGTATGCATATTTATATGTGTGTGTGCTGAGGGGTAGAGGGCTGTGTGTGTGTGTGTGTGTGTGTGTGTGCGCATGTATGTATGTGTGTGTATTTGGGAGCCTACTGTATGTGTGTGTACAGGTGTGTGTGTGTGTGTGTTTGTGACGTCCATCTGTTGAGGGTCACACAGGTGTGGCTGGCAGCAGGTGGCAGTGCGCCAGGTGATGATTGGGGAATAAACCCTGTTGAGACCTGGGATCCAAACCCCGCAGCTCAGCCCTCCGCTAGCTAGCTCTGTCTCCCTCCAGCCCATCCCTTACCTGGCTGCTACTGGCAGCAGCTAGTCTTTACCTGAGCTGTGTTGTGGCCAAGCACCAGGTGTGGGAGGGTGTAGAGAGCAGTTCAGACAGCCTGCACAGCCACTCCCACGGAGGGGACCTCTCCCTCAGACCCTGGGTCTCTTCAAACACATGATTACATCTGTAAATGACCCAGAGAAAATAAATCCTGCAGCCGGACCACAGAGGGGCCGGAGCTGTTAGCTGTGGTGGCTTTACACACCATTTCTTATGCTCTCTCAGCTTCTCAACACTGCGCTGCTAAACCAGGCTTCAACATCAAACTGCCATCCCGGGGGCTACAGACAAGATGTAAGAATGCCATTCATTAGGAATTCCTGGGCCAGTGTGTTAGAAGCCAGCGTTTTAGAGACTTGTTTGTTTAGAGACCAGTGTATGAAGTAGAGGCTAGTGTTTTAGAGGCCACTGTATTAAAGGTCGTAGTATTAGAGGCCATAGTATTAGAGGCTAGTGTATTAGAGGCAGGTGTTTTGGAGCAGTGTGCCAGTCTGACCCACCTTTACATTTACATTTAGTCATTTAGCAGACGCTCTTATCCAGAGCGACTTACAGGAAGTACAGGGACATTCCCCCCCGGGGCAAGTAGGGTGAAGTGCCTTGCCCAAAGACACAACGTCATTTGGCACGGCGGGGAATCGATCCGGCAACTCTATCTGACCCACCTGTGACGGGGCAGTCCAGGGTGAGGTTGGCCCCGGGCCGCACGCTGATGTGGCTCCCCACCACGGCTCTCATGGCCCTCCCCTGGTCAGACACGTTCCTCCAGGACACAGAGATGGCTGGATGCTCTGCTCACACAGAAACACACACAGTTACACACACAGTGGCACTGTACAACTATTACAACCAAAAACTTTTTTTTAGGAGCATCCCTAATTTCTAGGTCGAATAAATATTAATACTTTTTTTTGGTCATGTTGTGTGTGAAAATCGTAAAAGGTTGATTATTATTTATTTTTTTACTAAGGTTAGAACGTTTTTTTTGCATTATTGCTTCAACAGTTTTTACAAAATATTTTCAGAAATGGTCCTTTAATCATACACAGTGAAAGGAGAGGAGAGGGGAGGAGAATAGAGAAACTTAAAACAGAGTACAGTGTTCAAACCGTGCTTGGTAGTGTTGGGTTTAGAGAGCAGACCGTGCTTGGTAGTGTTGGGTTTAGAGAGCAGACCGTGCTTGGTAGTGTTGGGTTTAGAGAGCAGAGCGTGCTTGGTAGTGTTGGGTTTAGAGAGCAGACCGTGCTTGGTAGTGTTGGGTTTAGAGAATAAACCGTGCTTGGTAGTGTTGGGTTTAGAGAGCAGAGCGTGCTTGGTAGTGTTGGGTTTAGAGAGCAGAGCGTGCTTGGTAGTGTTGGGTTTAGAGAGCAGGGGGACCCACCAGCCAGTAGCAACTGCGTGGTCTCTGAGTCTGAGCCGTGGCTGTTGGTGGCAGTGCACCTGTACACCCCTCGATCCGCTGCTCCAGGTAGGGCGATGTGCAGTCCTCCAGAGCTATCCCATGATACCCTGGGGCACAGGAAAACAGCAAAACTTCACAGTCAGAACTTGAGATACTGAGGTAAAGTGATTGGCTATGGTGGGGTATACTCTGAGGCTGGAGGCCGGGGCCTGCTAAGCACATGCAGCACTAAACATGTGGTTTATGGATCTCTGTGGGGGCTCTGAGGGTCATGATGGTTCCCATCCAAACCTACGGAGCATGTGGAAACGTCCACACAGCATCTCCCACCCGCAAGAAGACTCCTGCCTGGCCTGCAGGATCAGCCCCAACACAGGTCTGAGATCAGCTTCGACCCACTACATCTCAGCCTTCATCATTAGGAGAAGAAGATGGAAAAATAACCCAGGATCAGTCTTTGGGGTTGGACCGTTTAACCCTGGCTCGGGTTTTCTCTTGCTCAGCTTCTGATTTCCCATTATAACCCAGTATGTTTTACATTGCTGTGCTATATCTACTACTGTTGATGGAAACAGCCCATGGAGGTTCTGTGCTTTATTAGAGGGACCAGGGACCTTACAGGAACGTATAAACCATTAGAGCGTGGAAAATGTGCTGCCATGATCCTGGGACCCGGCACAGGGTGCGACCGCTGCAGTGATGTGGTTCTGCAGACCTCTCTACCTGTAACACAAACCCTAGTTGGGATATCAAGTAGACGCACCAGTTGAATGGTAATGGACGGAAAGTGTAATTCGTTCACTTAGCAGATCTTTCCATGCGAAGTAGCTTACAGTTAACATATTCTTCAGGGGTAGAGGATCCATGTCAAACCGAAGCCCACAGCTTTGAAAATGCCTCTTCAACCAGTTCAACGATTCAGACAAAAACAAGTTCAGATGTAACTCTTAACTCCACTGGTCTGGTCTGGATGCTCTTGGTTGAATGGATGTATTCTGGTGAATGTGTTAACGTTGCTATGGAGGTCCCAGCCAGTCCAGTCCACTAAGGCCAACCCTTGTCCTGCTCTCATGTGGTGTTGGCTCCAAGCCCATGTGTCTTTGATAAGAGGAAGCCAAGGCCAGTGGCAGCAGCATCAGAGCTGCTCTCACAAGACACAACTTCTCACCTCAGCCATGGGCCCTGTGAATGTCCATCAACCATCCAGACTTCTGCTCTACTTTCCCTCTCTTTTTTCTTTCTCTCCTCTCCCCTTCCTCTTTCTCTCTCTTCCCCATCTCTCTCTTTCTCTCTCCTCTCTATTCTCTGGACCAGAGTTCAGAGCTGAGTGTGTAAAATTGCGGAAGGACGATGTGAGTCAAGCCAGCTCTGTGGGAGTTGGATGGAGGGATAAAGGGGTGGATGGGTGGAAGGGTGGGGACAGGACTGAGGGAGCGTTCTGGATGAGTTATGTTCCTCCACAGGATCCTTCAGAGAAGAGAACACGTGCCCAGAGTTCTGCTGCTACAGAGAGAAGAACGTGGAACCGGAAGTACCACGCTGGGTTCTCAGAAGGAACCCTTGGACCAGAACCTGAGTACAAGCAGGCCTCGAAGTCCCTCTGTTCTTACTGAGGCCACTGCTCCACGCCGACCTCTGACCCTGAGAGGCGTTCTGACACGGCCAAGCCCTCAGATCTAGACCACAGCCCAACACACCCAGACCAGGGTCTGGACCACAGTCCAACACACCCAGACCAGGATCTGGACCACAGCCCAACACACCCAGACCAGGGTCTAGACCACAGCCCAACACACCCAGACCAGGGTCTAGACCACAGCCCAACACACCCAGACCATGATCTGGACCACAGCCCAACACAGACACCCAAACCAGGGTCTGTCACACTGACTTAGGTAGAGGAACAGGAAAGGCAGGAATGAAGCATGTCGTGAGAGGGCTTACAGAAGGAAAACAACTTCTCTTTGGAGCGGTCCGTCAGGCTGGTGTGTGATTGGCAGGGCCTCGAGCGAGGCTGTGATGGCTTCCATATGCACGTGTGTGCAGAACGGAGAACCCCTGACGTGAGGGATCACTCGCGTCTCGGCCGAGGGTCCAGCTTGGTGTTTTAACACAGACGGGGTTCAGAGAAAAGGCTCTGAATTCTAATTGGACAAATCTTGCGATGCTAACGACTCCAAAGTGCTGTGTGTGGTCTGTGACTCCAGGCTTAAATGCCATTCAAATGTCATCAATATTTATGACCTTCTTCCGGAGACAGGAAGTCCATAACAGTCCATAACAGAGCTAAATACCACTGAAAAAGGCCACGCACCTAATTGATGCTTGCTTTTTCCAGGCAACATAGAGGGAACGAACATCATACTTAAATAGACAGTTGTGCATGGAGCTCACCTGTAATGCAAAAATATTTTGCACACTGCAAAAATACCCCCTAAAATGTGAATATGTGTCAATAAATATTTGCTATGAGCTTGCTTATGCTTACAAAAAGTACAGTTGGCTGCAGGTGCTGTAAGAAAATTTCACTTGATAACATTTAAATAATGTGTAGTTTACTTAAATGAAGTCCCTGGATGAGTCATTTAAGATGATCCCACTCAGATGTACAGTCTTTACAATGCATGGACCAGGTGCAGGGTCAGTAGATCAGCTTGGGGGCGGGGCCTGGGGTCTGGCTTACACCTGAGGAGCAGTGTGTTACCTGAGCTTCACCTGGGTCAGGCCTGGTCTACACCACTCTGTCCTGCCTAACTAGGCAGTTTCACAGACAGCCAATGTATTCATTTTCATTTAGCACTTTTATCCAAAGCATGAATTCCAGGCCGACAGCAGTCTGGCGTGGGGTGGGGGGGTGGGGGGGGTGGGGAACCACACCAAGCTGTTTCATCAGCTGTATGTTGTTGTTGGCACCCAAGCAAACGAGCTAACAAACACAGTCAACATCTGACAGCAGGTGCTTCATCATCCAACGCAGAAAAGCATATCTCTTAACCCAGCCTGGCATCAGAGGGGAGGAGGAGAGGAGGAGGGGAGAGGGGAAGAGAAGCGACGAGGAGAGGAAAGGGGAGAGGAGGAGAGGGGAGGAGAGGAGGAAAGGAGAGGGGAGAAGGGAGGAGAAGGGATGAGAGGAAGTGAGGGGATGAGAAGAGAGGAGAGGAAAGGAAAAAAGAAAAGGAGAGGGAAGGAGAGGGGAGGAGAGAGGAGGAGGAGACGGGAGGAGAAGAGGGATGAGGGGGAAGAGACACAGTTGGGTTGGAGATAATCGTGCCACTCACAAGGGCATGGCTGTCAGGCAGGCGCAGGGGCAGAACGGTCGCGCCGACCCCCAGAAACGAGCACACAGGGAGGGCATTGTGCCATGAGGGAGCAGCCTCACCACCGGGCGGACAGGAGCCCAGAGGAGAGGTCTCAGATAACACTATCTAACACAGACCCGCTGAAAGGAAAATTAGCAGCTATGCAAAACCGAAGGTAACCGCAGATCCTATCGCTTAGCTGAGTTGAGATAACGTTGAGGCTGGGGTTCGATGCGGAACACTATGTTGGTAATGTAGTGTTTGGTGATATACGGCAGCTGTGATCTGCTACATGGAGATTGCGGCGTTTACCTGTCAGAGTTCTGTATCGGCGCTCCGTCTTTGGTCCAGGTGACTCGGGGCTGCGGGGCGCCCTCTGCTGGGCACAGCAGTAGCAGCGAGCGCGTGCCGTTGGTCAGGAAGGCCGTGCGGCCCACCGTGATGTTCACGTTCTTCTGGGCGGTCAGCAGAGGGTTCTGCTTCTGTCTGACGATCATGGGCCTTCTGGAGCGTCTCTCCGACACGCGTTCCGACGCGTTGGGCTGTCTGTCTGTCATCAGAGCCAGGGACACAGACAGGATGGCTGTTAAACAGACCTAGGTGCCAAACACTCATGACTGGAACTATTAAAGGTCCAGTAATACAATACACGTGTGTGTTGATCTACAAACAGATATGGAGTTTTACCTTTAGGGTGTCCTAGCTCCTGCCTGGTCCACTGTCCAGGGGTGCTCTGGGGCGGGGATGGCTGGGTGAGCAGAGAGTAGATGAGCTGAGAGGCCTGGTCCTGGCTGATCTGTCCTGTCTCTGCCTGCAGGCTGATGTTCCTCAGGGTCTCCAGGGGCCATGCCTGCTGGTCCTCCTCCGCACTGGGGGGCAGCACTGACACCCTGGGCCCTGTGAGGCTGGGTGTGTTCAGGCAGCGAGGCAGCCAGTCCAGCTCAGCTGAGGGGGCAGCCTGCCCCAGTCCGCCCGGGCCAGAGCTGGGATTTGATTCGTTCTCCGAAGAGGGCCTGTCCATCAGCCTACTGTCACTGCCAATCAGTTTGAGGGTGAAGGTGTCGGAGGCGGGGCCGGCGATGCACAGGTAGACCCCGCTGTCCCCAGCCTCCAGACTGTGGATCTTCAGGGAGCCAGACTTGGTGACCCCCAGGCGCTTGGAGTTAGGAAGGGGAAGGCCGTCCTTCTGCCAGCGGATGTAGGTCTTCTGGAACCTTCTGACTGGACACTTGATGACCAGGGAGGTCTTGGGGAGGAGGTAGGCTCGCCCCCCGATGGTCAGGTGGAGGCGTTTCTCCTGGCGGGTCTGGATGTAGATGTGCTGGACTCCCAGGATCAGAGGGCAGCGCTTCAGCGCCGTGCGCCCGCCATCCCTCACTGGCTCCTCGCTAGGCTCCTTCACTGGCTCTTTCCTTGTCTCCTTTCCTGTCTCCTTGATGTTCTCTTTCACCGGCTCCTTGTTGGGCTCCTTTCCTGTCCCCTCGATTGTCTCCTTCACCGGCTCCTTGGCTGGTTCCTTCGCTGTGTCCTTGTGCCTCATGTCTTTCTTGTGCTCTGCGGGGAGAGAGGCAGAAGGAAGGAACAGCCTGTCAAACAGTCAGCTTCATGGCCAGTTTACTGCAGCTTTCTTCTCTGTAAAAGTTATTCACACAAAGAACCACTAAGCAGTAAAGTAGATCTATGGAAGGAAACTGTATTTGTACGTCATAGGTTTAACAGGAATTTTATTTAGTCAGTTGCTGCGGCAAGCCAGGTGCTAGCTATGTTTGCAGCTGAACGATGTTGATTCAATATGCAGCAACTGTTGCAGGACAAAGTCACCTTTGTTCATTTGATTGTGTGTCATTATCCTGATCTCTGCTGAATGAGGGTCATAGTTACACTGTGAAGCCACGGAACCTCCCTCTAACTCCTGGAGTATGTGGAACTGAGCGGACTTGCTATCTGATAAGAGATAAGGTCTGGCCTGGAGACTGCAGGCTTGGGGCGGGGCCAGATCTCGCTGGGAGGGGACTCTGCTGTTTGCACGATAGCAAAGAATGATAAACCCCTGGTTAACACGGGGTCAGTCTCTCCAAACAGTCCTGACACACAGCTGAGATCACCCAGCCTCAGGCCGGCTGACCCCCCGGGTGGAACTCTCACTGGCAGGTTTACACACTCGACACCCTGCCTAACACAACCCCTGCCCCTCCCTCCATACTCAGGAAGGGAGGGGGAATACAGGCACAGCGCTACGTTCACCAGGAGAAACCACACCGCTACATTCACCAGGAGGACCAAATCCAGAGCAGAGCAGATGGCTGTACAACATTGTGCTATGTGTTTTAGGCAGGGCCCAGGAAATTCCTCTGCAGTCTATTTATATGTCTATCATATCACACGTGTGTGCATATGCACACACACAGATACACACACACATTCATAAAACTGTGTATCCTTAAGACTCAGTCATAACCTCACATTGACCTTAGTCCTCATTAGCCAATAGTATTTATGGAGATGGAGCAGCTGGAAAGGACAGCTTCTCAAACAAACATGCACACACACAAACACACACCCTACCTCACACACACACCCACCCCACCACACACACACCCCACCACGCACACACACCCACCCTACCACACACACAAACACACACCCTACCTCACACACAAACATAAACACGCACGCAGACACAGGATCTGCAGTGACATTTGCAAGGCATTCAATCATGTGTTTTATGGCTCCTGTCCCTGTTGAGGTAAGGTTAGGGTTTGGAGGAAGAACTGCAAACTCACACTGTGAATTCCTCCCACATAGTAAACTCTGGCTCACAGGGAGCACTGGGACAATGAGACCAGCCCCCTTCCCCCTGACACCTCTCTCTCTCTCTCTCTCTCTGTCTCTCTCTCTCTCTCTCTCTCTCTCTCTCTCTCTCTCTGTCTCTCTCTCTCCTCTCTCTCTCTCTCTCTCTCTCTCTCTCTCTCTCTCTCTCTCTCTCTCTCTCACACACACACACACACATGTACACACACACACACACACTCCAACAGTGGGACGTTCCAGTGAATGTGGGACCGGTGGAATGTTCCAGTCTGTAGTTCTGTTCTAGCGGTTGTAGTGAGAAGTCGTGAACAGCAGGACCACCATCTGAACCTCCCTCTGAACCTCCCCAGCATTCTCCTGCCCTGCTCTAAACTGCTCTGGGCTGCTCTGGGCTGCTCTGAGCTGCTCTGAACTGCTCTGGGCTGCTCTGAACTGCTCTGAGCTGCTCTGAACTGCTCTGGGCTGCTCTGGGCTGCTCTGGGCTGCTCTGGACTCACTGACTCATTCTGCGTGTGTTTGAAGCTAAGATGTGTTTTTCCCGATAACGTTCCTTTTTTCCTCAAATTGCTCGGTTCAGATGTCAAAGCTCAAAGTAAGAGCTGTGTGTTGATGGAGTGATAAAGGTCTGAGGAGGGACGGGTGCTGGTGTGTTCTCAGCCTCTGGGGTAATCAGCTCCCAGGCTCCTTCCTCCTCGCTCCAGTCTCTCATCTCACGCACACACTGCACCCAGAGCGTCACAGCTGCTTAGTCTGGCGTGTCACTTCTCCATACAGTTCCACTGTACTGAGTCCTGACATCAGATAGCTTCGGCCAACAGCTTCACACACACAGACACAGGCATGCTGAGACAGAGTGTGTTGTATGAGTGTTCTCGAGTTGCAGGAGTGTTGTGGTGTGAGTGTGCGAGTATAGTGTTTGTGTTCCGGTGTGTGTGTGTGTGTGTGTGTGTATAGTGTGAGTGTTCAGGTGTGTGTATAGTGTGTATAGTGTGGGTGTAGGTGTGTGTGTCTCTTACTGGGGCAGGTCATCATGCGGCAGGTGCGTACGAGCGGGGGAGAGGCCAGGCCGGAGCAGACCCCTCTGGACAGGGTCACCTGCTGACCCCACGCCGTCAGCCTGCGACACACCGGCTCCCGACGCTGAACTCCCAGTCCACAGGAGACGGAGCACTGCGACACACACACACACACACACAGACACACACACACACACACACAGACACACACACACAGGTTGTACGGACAGTTTTCACTGATGAAGGGACTACACAGTTGGCTGTTTTACCCAACACTGTAGACTCCACACTGTAGAGGGATGTTTGTCCCTGGGTCATAATAGGGTTCTTTCCAGCCTTCCTCTCACCTTGGCCCACTCCCCCCCGGCCATGTAGGGCAGACAGTCTGTCCTGGCGCAGGCCCTGTGGGGGGGGGGTCTGGTCCCCTGGCAGGCCCCGTCCGTCAGCCTCCTGTAGGCCCCCGACGACAGCAGCTGCTTACAGAAGACCTTCCTCACCTGCACCCCCCCTCCACAGGACTGTGAACACTGGAGGGCAGACAGTCACACTGGGCTCAGACGCTCCTCAAACCTCTACTGATTCAGCATGGACACACACACACACACGCGCACACACACACACTGACACACACACTGACACACACACACACCTCCTGCCAGGGCTCTGTCTCCCAGGCGGGGGGGCAGTCCAGCTGGTTGCAGGGCTGCAGGATGGGGGGTTTAAACTCCCTGCACTGGTCCTCCGACACGCTCACTCCGTCCTGCTGCTGCAGGGAGCGCGTCTGCATGCAGTACACACTCCTGGTCTGGATGCCCACCCCGCACGACGCTGAGCAGAGCGTCCATGCCGTCACCTCCCACCTGCTCACACACACACACACACGCACAGACACACACACAGACACAGACAGACACACACACGCACACACACACAGACACACACACACACAGACAGACACACACACGCACACACACAGACACACACACAGACACACACATGCACACGCACAGACACACACACAGACAGACACACACACGCACACACACACACACACATGCACAGACACACACAGAAGACAAATCAGTTCTCTCTGAAACACATCCATCTCCATGCCATTTCTTGTTCTATTACATATGTCTTCCCATTATTATGGCACTAACATTCGTTTTAAAAATGTTCTAATGTCTCTGACTGAACCAGAGTCTATAAAAAAAAACACTTGTTGTCTTCTAATGTAAACACAAGAGCGGTCTAATAGCTAAAGATAATCTGTTGTCCAAATGGATACAAAAACATTTCATTTTCAAAGCTATTTTACTTCTGTTCTCTTTATAATATGTTTTTTTTATGGACCCCGATAAAACTGTGCACGTATTAAAGTTGAATAAAACTATAATTTCTTCATCAACATCAGTTTTCCTGAGAACAGCAAGCACATTAGTCCTTAAAGCAGGCTGTCCCGCTGACTTTGGCAACAGGACACTCGTTGGGAAAACAATAATGTGAAGTACATTGTGTGTGTGTGTGCATGGGCCAACACGTGTGTATTGCAGTCTAATGAATGTTCCCTAAACAAGTGCACAGTGGGACCAACCCATTTAGAATCAATCAGAGTTGCTTTTCTGAACAAAAGTCAGCCCCCTGCCCAGTCCAGAACTGGCCAACCAGCCAAAAATCAATCTTGTGTACTGCACAGCATCACGGCAGCAAATGCTGGTTTGGCTTACAGTTTGAAACTGTCCTGTTATGATCTCTCTCCACCGGTCCTGCTCATGTGAAGACATGCCCTGCTGGGCCTGAGCGCTGGGCTCCCACGCAGAGACCCCCACGCAGAGACCCCCACGCAGAGACCCCCACGCAGAGACCCCACGCCCTCAGAGCAGGTCTCCTACTGCTACTGAAGCTAGCTCATCAGATGAGGTTATAATAAATCTGACCTCCTTCCTCTTTCATGTCCATAAAAATAACTAACAAACAGACTAAGTAGTACATTTGAAATGGGAGGTTCAGTAACTCTGTGCAGAGGGTTGGGGAATATATAACACTTGGCTGCTCTCAGTCTCGGTCACAGGATCTTTTAAACAACAGACTGGTGATTCATCCCTGATTAGACTCTTGTGAGTTACACAGCTACTCTGTAGTGCTTGAATCCTGTTACTGTAAACAGCCAGTTGTCCTTGACCTGTGTGTAGCGTCGGTCAGGCAGGTGTGCATTATTAGATCCTGGTAATCCTGCCCCAGGGGGGGTTGGCTGGGTCCAGGTCAGAGGTCAACACAGCGGGCAGATGAACCTGCTGGCCGGACACTGGTCCCTCAAATCCTCCCTCCTCCTCCCCTCCACCCTCTTCCTCCCTCCTCCTCCCCTCCACCCTCTTCCTCCCTCCTCCTCCCCTCCACCCTCTTCCTCCCTCCTCCTCCCCTCCACCCTCTTCCTCCCCTCCACCCTCTTCCTCCCTCGTCCTCCCCTCCACCCTCTTCCTCCTCCCTCCTCCATCATCCCTCTTCCTCCTCCTCCTACCTCCCCTCCTCATGTTTTGGCTGCCCGCAATGTTTGGGGATATGTCGTTGTTATGATCAGTGACCTATGCTATTTTGTAAAGCTCTCTTTTGGAAGTGGCTTTGGATAAAAGCATCTGCTAAATGCATAGATGTCATGTCAATGGAACAAGCCAGATACACAGCGCTCCTTCACCTTACTCCTTTAACACAAGAGAACCCCACACTCCCCTCCGCACCCTCCTTCCTTCCCCACACTCCCCTCCGCACCCTCCTTCCTTCTACAACACAGAACCCCCCATCTCCATCTCCTCTCCTACACAGACATCACCCCCTCCCTCCTCCTCTCGACTCCCAGTCCTCATTCCAATGTTTATCCTAGTTAATTCCACCATGCAAAACAGCTGGGTGCTTATCTTTACCATATTTCCTACATGGAACAACATTTTCAGGTTATTCCATAGTCGCAGGGAAACGATTCAAGCTAGAAGCTCGCAGCTTATCCTCAGAGCAACGTCTCTGATCCTCCGTGCACGGCTAAGACAAAACTGATTTCATAACACGAGTACAGTTTGCCAACGATATTGGAACCACCTGCGTTCTGTGTACGTTACAAATGACTGGGTCTAATTCTATGCGTTGCTGGGTAGATCTGTGATGATGCTTATCTGCTCTCCTGGGTCAGGTTGTCAGCGTGTTTGATGTTATCCTTCACTAAGCTTGTTTCACATGACTTTGTTCTTTGAGAGAGTCACAAACCTGCCCTCCTGCCCTCCTGTCGGAGGTACTGTGGGAGGTGCAGTCCAGGCCTGCTGGTAAACACAGTTCTAACTACACCAGGAGAGGCAGGGCTCTCTCAGAGACGATTCCAACTCCAGCCCTGTTTACCTTGGAGCAGACGAGGGTAAAATAGGATGTTGTTACTGAAACGCAAACATCCGATTCGTTCTCGACAAACATCAGGAGGGGAAGCAAAATGCGAGCCTCCAGTGAACGGTAACCGAGGCGATGAGAAGTAACCATAGAAACCGTGGTGGGTATGTGAATGTATGGTCACGCTGGGGCCTGTGATCCAAAAGGGGGATCCGCCGGTCCCACGAAATCCAAACTGCATAAACCTTCATGTTGAATCTAGGTCTGTTGGTTCCCTAAGCAGCAGCACCAGGTACAGTCAGAGAGGTCATATGAACCCCCCTGCCTCCCAGGGGTCACTGACAGAATCTCTTCTTGTCCCCGTCCCCCGTCCCCCCCCCGTGTGCCAGGCCAGGCTGCTGCTGTCAGACCCTCACCTCGGAGGGCACGCCTCTGTGTTGCAGATGCGAATCCTGACCGGAGGTCTGCTGGACGCGTCGCACAAGGAGTCCTCCACCTCCTCCACTCTCCTCCGGTTTAAACACCTCGCTATCGCCACCTGCTGGCCTGGGGGACAGGGAGAGAGAGGGGTTAGTGGGAGAGGGAAACAGGAAGTGAGAGATGGGGGGGGGGGGTGATGAGCAAGGCAGTGATCTGGGATGGAACACAGGGATGACCACTTTGGTCTTGACTGGATCCTATTTGGCTGTGTTGCTTCTCACCGGCAGCACAGGAGGCTGAACACACAGAGAAGCCCCTGTGGTCCCAGTAGTGAACCTCTTCTCCTTGTGGGTAAAACCCTGGAGACTCCTGGAGGCCCGGAACGAAGCCTGGGACTCCAGTGCAGGGCCCCCCGTTACAGGCTCTCTGCATCTGGGGCTTGTTCTCCTTACACTCCTCTTCTGGAAGGTCCACCTCTGTCTGGGTGAAGGAGAGCAGCACCCTGCACTTCAGCTGGCGTGTCTGCCTGCCCGGCCCACAGGTGGCGCTGCAGAGAGACCACGGCCCAGGGATGAACCTGCACAGAGCACAGAAGAAGACTGTGTCTCACCACATCGGGATACAACTAAACGTGTATGACAAGTTCCTCCTGAATGGAACTGTAAACTTGACACACACCAGGACAGAGAGGCAGGATGTTGAAGTATCAGCGCTGTAACATACTGAACACATAAAAGATAGTGACTGTTACGCCGGGAAACAAACGGAATTAAAGTGAATCAAACGAGACAGCCCCCCCCCCTTTCCTCTCCCCAGCTGTGGCTGATGTCAGGTAAACTCCCGCTGATCTGTGAAGATCTCTGGTTCAGCTCAGAGAAGGCTGCTCAGAGGAGACGGCTCACGGCCCCTTCTGGCAAAGCCAGCTGATTTAAAGAGACAGAGCTTCTTTTCCCCGCATCTTTCTGGTGTGATAAATGCATCCACAGGTTCAGCCAGCCAGGCGAACCCAGAGAAACATGCATCGTTAGATGGTGTTAAACACAGGAGACGAGGATACGACAGCAGTGGGATGTGGAACCCTGGACGGAAGCCGAGGGTGGAGAATGCCTCTTGGAAAGATATGTGTGATTTATATGTGTGGTACGTAAGGCTTTACGGTTATCCAAATTACAGTTGGAGGAGGAGGAAGACTGAATGAAAAGAACAAGAGCCTTGTAAGCCAATCGGGTTCAAACGCAGCCTTGAATTTACATACCCTTAATAAAAACGTCTCGTTTGAGAGAAAGCCAATCCTGACAATTTGCTTGGCTCCGCATTTAAGAATTCATAATAACATACATTAGTAAAGCAATGTCAATCCAGAAAGGTCTGTTAAAGCAATTAGGTTCGTCAAACTTGACAGGTCCTCCTCCGGCGCCCCAGAGCGTCGTCTTGCTGTGTGAGAAGGCCCTGGCCCCCCCGCCCCCCCGTGCCCCAGTCCCCCCCCCGTCCCCCAGTCCCCCCCTGCTCCCAGTCCCCCCCTGCCCCCAGTCCCCCCCTGCCCCCAGTCCCCCCCGTCCCCCGATTAGAGGATTATGAGAGCAGCAGTTTCCTCTCAGCTGCTGCAGACTCACAGGTCCGTATCATTAGGGTTAAGGTTAGCACACACCGTGATGTAAGGGTCCTCATTCCCAACAAGATGGAGAAACCAGCCTGAGTAGGGTGGGTGAGGTAAAGGTGAGCTTGAGGGTGAGGTAAAGGTGAGTGTGAGGGTGAGGTAAAGGTGAGTGTGAGGGTGAGGTAAAGGTGAGCTTGAGGGTGAGGTAAAGGTGAGTGTGAGGGTGAGGTAAAGGTGAGGGTGAGGGTGAGGTAAAGGTGAGTGTAAGGGTGAGGTAAATGTGAGCTTGAGGGTGAGGTAAAGGTGAGTGTGAGGGTGAGGTAAAGGTGAGCTTGAGGGTGAGGTAAAGGTGAGTGTGAGGGTGAGGTAAAGGTGAGCTTGAGGGTGAGGTAAAGGTGAGTGTGAGGGTGAGGTAAAGGTGAGTGTGAGGTTGAGGTAAAGGTGAGTGTGAGGGTGAGGTAAAGGTGAGTGTGAGGGTGAGGTAAAGGTGAGCTTGAGGGTGAGGTAAAGGTGAGTGTGAGGGTGAGGTAAAGGTGAGTGTGCGGGTGAGGTAAAGGTGAGTGTGAGGGTGAGGTAAAGGTGAGCTTGAGGGTGAGGTAAAGGTGAGTGTGAGGGTGAGGATGAGGTTAAGACGAGGGTGAGGTTAAAGTGAGGATGAAGTTATGGTAAAGGTGAGGTTAAGGTGAGAATGAGGTTATGGTGAGGTTAAGGTGAGGTCAAGGTGAGGTTAAGGTGAGGTTAAGGTGAGGTTAAGGTGAGGTTAAGGTGAGGTTAAGGTGAGGGTGAGGTTCAGGTTCATGTGAGGATAAGCTGAGAATGAGGTGATGCTACAATTGCTGCTGTGGGGCAGATGTCTGTGTGGGTGTGTGTGAGCTTGAATCTCTGACAGGTCCCAGGGTGGGTGAGGTTTAAATGAGAGTGTGAGTTGTGTGTGTGTGTGTGTGTGTGTGAGAGAGAGAGAGAGAGAGAGAGAGAGAGAGAGAGAGAGAGAGAGAGAGAGAGAGAGAGAGGTGTGTGGGTGTGGTGTGTGTGAGGTGTGTCTGTGGTGTGTGTGAGCTTGTATTACTGACAGATCCCAGGGTGTATCAGTGCAGGAGAGTCTGGGACAGCAGAAGTATTCACATCATTATCAGGAGAGGAAACGACCGCAGACTTCTAGATATGCTCTGTGTGTTTAGTGTGTGTGTTTAGTGTGTGTGTTTGTGTGTGTGTGTGAGGGGGGGTGGTCTGCCCTCATAATCCTGACAGAGGTCAGATACAGCTGTACGTGTTTGCACTGTGATAAGGGCCTGTTGGAGATATCCGGACCGCCCATCTCTTTCCTTCTCTCTCCCCCCTCTCTCTCTCTCTCTCTCTCTCTCTCCCTCTCCCTCTCTCTCTCTCTCTCTCTCTGTCTCTCTCTCTTTCTCCCTCTCCCTCTCTTACACACACACTCTGAGACTTCCAGTTCACGACTGATAAAGGGAAAGATCACCCATGTGGAAAGCCAACTCTACAAAGACACTCTGCTCTCTGTGTTCCCCCAAATATAGCTCTGGGAGAGCTCTGCTCTTTCTCACCTCCCTTTCCCCTCTCTCTCTCTCTCTCTCTCTCTCTCTCTCTCTCTCTCTCTCTCTCTCTCTCTCTTTCTCTCTCTCTCTCTCTCTCTTTCTCTTTCTCTCTCAACCTCTCTCTTTCTTACAATCACAGCCCCCACCAGTGTGAACTCTTAAACACATGTCCCCCACATACTTTAATAAACCCTGAGATGGATGCCTTTGGTCCACCGCAAAGGACAAGGTTTCTCTCAGGCAGAGGGGTGTGCGAGTTGGGGCGAGTGTGTGTGTGAGTGAGTGTTTGTGTGAGTGTGTGTGTGAGTGTGTGTGTGAGTGTGACTGTGTGTGTAGGGCTGCTGCCTGCATTGTATCTCAGCCAGGCGGTCTGTGTGGGTTGTTATTGTTCCAAGGTACTGTTTCAGAGATGGAGGAGATTAACTCTGCTAACTAATATTAGGACGTTGGGGGAGTTTGGAGTTCCAGAGAGAGGTGAGGGAGGGAGGAGGCCCACTACTACAGAGCACGCTGCGGTCAGACAAGGATAAACTAAGGACCACTAATAAACCCTTAAAGACTGTGTACATGCTGTGGCATATATTTATATATGTGTGTGTGCGTATGTGTGTTAGCATGTGTGTGTGTGTTAGCATGTGTGAGTGTGTTTGCATGTGTGTGTGTGTGTGTGTGTGTGTATAAGTGTGTGTGTGTTTGTGTGTGTACTCACGTAGGCTCCTCCGTAGCAGCTCGTTGCTCTTCCAGCTCCTGGGCTTGTTTGACGGACGGCAGCTTTGCCTCCACAGGAACAGATTCTGGATCAGATCAACAACAGGAACAGACTCTGGATCAGATCAGTAACAGGAACAGACTCTGGATCAGATCAACAAGAACAGACTCTGTATCAGATCAGTAACAGGAACAGACTCTGGATCAGATCATTAACAGGAACAGACTCTGGATCAGATCAGTAACAGGAACAGACTCTGGATCAGATCAACAAGAACAGACTCTGTATCAGATCAGTAACAGGAACAGACTCTGGATTCTATCATTAACAGGAAAAGACTCTGGATCAGATCAGTAACAAGAACCGCTTCAGAAGGAACCTGTGGCTTCACTGGGCTCAGAACTGTTCCGGGTCACAGTGAGGCAGGCCGGTCCATGGACTCCCAGCCCACAGTACTGCATGTTGTAGAGGGGGCTGTCAGATATCCAGCAGCTCACAGGACTGCATGTTGTAGAGAGGGCTCTCAGGTACCCAGGACTGCATGTTGTAGAGAGGGCTCTCAGATACCCAGCAGCCCACAGGACTGCATGTTGTAGAGAGGGCTCTCAGGTACCCAGGACTGCATGTTGTAGAGAGGGCTCTCAGATACCCAGTCCACAGGACTGCATGTTGTAGAGAGGGCTCTCAGATACCCAGCAGCCCACAGGACTGCATGTTGTAGAGAGGGCTGTCAGATCCACAGGACTGCATGTTGTAGAGAGGGCGGTCAGATACCCAGCAGCTCACAGGACTGCATGTTGTAGAGAGGGCTCTCAGGTACCCAGGACTGCATGTTGTAGAGAGGGCTCTCAGATACCCAGTCCACAGGACTGCATGTTGTAGAGAGAGCTCTCAGATACCCAGCAGCCCACAGGACTGCATGTTGTAGAGAGGGCTCTCAGGTACCCAGGACTGCATGTTGTAGAGAGGGCTCTCAGATACCCAGTCCACAGGACTGCATGTTGTAGAGAGGGCTCTCAGATACCCAGCAGCTCACAGGACTGCATGTTGTAGAGAGGGCTCTCAGGTACCCAGGACTGCATGTTGTAGAGAGGGCTCTCAGGTACCCAGCCTACAGGACTGCATGTTGTAGAGAGGGCTCTCAGGTACCCAGCCTACAGGACTGCATGTTGTAGAGAGGGCTCTCAGGTACCCAGCTCACAGGACTGCATGTTGTAGAGAGGGCTGTCAGATCCACAGGACTGCATGTTGTAGAGAGGGCGGTCAGATACCCAGCAGCTCACAGGACTGCATGTTCTCACACTGCCAATATTGCCAACCATAAATCTCCATCTGTCAACCAACTATGTATGTACCAGACCATTAACCCAGCTCATTATCACAGCTAGAAGTGGGCTGGGAGGCAGGAGAGAGGAGTGTGCCGTCTGGAAGGGGACTGAGTGAGTGTGTGTGTGTGTGTGTGTGCACGCCCTTCACTGAGGTATCTGGGTTTGGCTCATGGTAAGAAGCTTCAGTTATTATGTTAACTCATAACTGGCATCCGAGTAGACATCTGGAATATATGGTCCTCTAAAATATTAGCTTTTTCTAGACCGAAACGTTAGCTTAAAAAAACTGTTATGAAGTAAGGATGATTATTTGGGGAGCCAGAGAGGGTATAAATAAACTGATGGTGATTTAAGTTGATGAGCAGAGTCGCTTTTAAGAGCAAGCTGGTGCCTCCCACTCTCTAACATCCATCTTTAGAGGCTGAGAACCACACTGTCTCTGTCTCTGTCTCTGTCTCTGTCTCTGTCTCTGTCTCTGTCTCTGTCTCTGTCTCTGTCTCTCTCTGTCTCTCTCTCTCTCTCTCTCTCTCTCTCTCTCTCTCTCTCTCTCTCTCTCTCTCTCTCTCTCTCTCTCTCTCTCACTCACTCACTCACACACACACTCACACACACAGTGAGGCCAGGGCCCTACCTTTGGGTTTGTGGCATGCGATGGGCACCAGACAGTCCTCCTTGATGAGGGGTTTGAGAGAAGAGCTGCAGCCTCCGGTGTGCTGCCCACGGTGGTCCATACACAGCACCACCCTGTAGCGCAGGCCGCGCCCACACGTCACTGTGCACTGCAACACACACACACACATCAGAACCAACTCAGACATTGCACCTGGTCCGCACGGTTCTAGCACGTTCCGGCATCGACAAGAGTCCAGCTGTGCTCTCACCTGAGACCACTCCATGGCAACCCACTGCGGACAGGTGAAGGTGTTGCAGGACTGGCGCGTGATTGGCCGGGGGGAGTGTGTGCACTTCCACTCCTCCACCTGCGCGATCTGTCCGTGTGTGTCCTCCTCAACACACACCACGCTGCGGTCCTCCCAGCCCCCCGCCTCGCCACACGACACCGAGCACGCCGTCCACGGACCCTGCTCCCAGCTGGGGACGACACGGTCAGCTGGACTGCTGTACTGCTGTATGGCTGTACTGCACTTTACTGCACACACGCTGAGCTCCAGACACAGGAGCTCTCATTGTGGATGAGACGTGCGTGACTTGGCAGCTGACAGGCTTACTGACTGACTGACATCTGTCTGTCTGTCGGTATGTCTGTCTGTACACACAGGGACAGACAGACAAGCAGACAGACAGACAGACAGACAGACAAAGAAGCAGACAAACAGACAGGCAGGCAGACAGGCAGACTGACTGACACACAAACTCACTCCCTGACCAGGCCTTAAATGTCCATGTTTACATAGCTCCCAATCGGGCAGAACCCACCACATTCATGAGCAGAATGAGGCATTTGGACTATAAACGGATGCATGGGTGAAGTCATAGACAGTTGTGGGCTGAGGTCTATTTTCAATCCAGTGCTGTTGAAGGGTTGTGCTGTGGTAGAGCAGCAGTGTGATTGGTAGAGCAGCAGTGTGATTGGTAGAGCAGCAGTGTGATTGGTAGAGAAGCAGTGTGATTGGTAGAGAAACAGTGTGATTGGTAGAGCAGCAGTGGGATTGGTAGAGCAGCAGTGTGATTGGTAGAGGAGCAGTGGGATTGTTAGAGCAGCAGTGTGATTGGTAGAGAAGCAGTGGGATTGGTAGAGCAGCAGTGGGATTGGTAGAGCAGCAGTGTGATTGGTAGAGGAGCAGTGGGATTGGTAGGGGAGCAGTGGGATTGGTAGAGCAGCAGTGTGATTGGTAGAGAAGCAGTGTGATTGGTAGAGAAGCAGTGTGATTGGTAGAGCAGCAGTGTGATTGGTAGAGGAGCAGTGGGATTGGCAGAGCAGCAGTGTGATTGGTAGAGAAGCAGTGGGATTGGTAGAGCAGCAGTGTGATTGGTAGAGAAGCAGTGTGATTGGTAGAGCAGCAGTGTGATTGGTAGAGGAGCAGTGGGATTGGTAGAGCAGCAGTGTGATTGGTAGAGAAGCAGTGTGATTGGTAGAGCAGCAGTGTGATTGGTAGAGCAGCAGTGGGATTGGTAGAGCAGCAGTGTGATTGGTAGAGGAGCAGTGGGATTGTTAGAGCAGCAGTGTGATTGGTAGAGAAGCAGTGGGATTGGTAGAGCAGCAGTGGGATTGGTAGAGCAGCAGTGTGATTGGTAGAGGAGCAGTGGGATTGGTAGGGGAGCAGTGGGATTGGTAGAGCAGCAGTGTGATTGGTAGAGAAGCAGTGTGATTGGTAGAGAAGCAGTGTGATTGGTAGAGCAGCAGTGTGATTGGTAGAGGAGCAGTGGGATTGGTAGAGCAGCAGTGTGATTGGTAGAGAAGCAGTGGGATTGGTAGAGCAGCAGTGTGATTGGTAGAGAAGCAGTGTGATTGGTAGAGCAGCAGTGTGATTGGTAGAGGAGCAGTGGGATTGGTAGAGCAGCAGTGTGATTGGTAGAGAAGCAGTGTGATTGGTAGAGCAGCAGTGTGATTGGTAGAGGAGCAGTGGGATTGGTAGAGCAGCAGTGTGATTGGTAGAGAAGCAGTGTGATTGGTAGAGCAGCAGTGTGATTGGTAGAGGAGCAGTGGGATTGGTAGAGCAGCAGTGTGATTGGTAGAGAAGCAGTGTGATTGGTAGAGGAGCAGTGGGATTGGTAGAGCAGCAGTGTGATTGGTAGAGCAACAGTGTGATTGGTAGAGCAGCAGTGTGATTGGTAGAGGAGCAGTGGGATTGGTAGAGCAGCAGTGTGATTGGTAGAGAAGCAGTGTGATTGGTAGAGCAGCAGTGTGATTGGTAGAGAAGCAGTGTGATTGGTAGAGAAGCAGTGTGATTGGTAGAGAAGCAGTGTGATTGGTAGAGCAGCAGTGGGATTGGTAGAGAAGCAGTGTGATTGGTAGAGAAGCAGTGGGATTGGTAGAGCAGCAGTGGGATGGTAGAGAAGCAGTGTGATTGGTAGAGAAGCAGTGTGATTGGTAGAGAAGCAGTGTGATTGGTAGAGAAGCAGTGGGATTGGTAGAGCAGCAGTGGGATTGGTAGAGGAGCTGTATGAGTTCAGCACCATACAGTGAGTGGTAGAACCAAGTGAGAGTCACTCACCGAGGTAGTGGCTGGAAGTGGTCATAGGGCATCACCTCTTTAAATCCATCACTACAGGAGCAGACAGGAGCAGAACAAAGTGTTCAGATGCAGGCCCACACACCCACAACCACACACACACCCACACACACCCACACACACACAGTAATGCAGGTATCCTGCACCTCTCCGGACAGGGATCCATGTTGCACTCCTTCAGTTTGGGCGTGGGCTTGGTGTTCTCAGGGTAGCTGTGACACAGCTGTTCTGAGGTGCTCTGGTTGGTCCGGATGTCTGTGCACTCAGCAGAGTTCAGCTGGTACCCTGGAACACACACACACACACACTCCCTCAGCAACTCTGTCCTAGCAGGCTAGGCTGATGCTGGGTCACACACACATTCAACCATGTCGACCTAGCCTCCCTCCGGCTCGCGAGGCAGCCAGTCTCACCTCCTCCACAGGACACAGAGCAGGGGAAGAAGTCTGTCTCCACCCACTGGTATCTGATTGGCTGGTAGAACAGGAACTGGATCACAGTGTCCCTGGGCCCGCCATACTTGACCTAGAGATGGATGGAGATGGGCAGCGGGGGAAATGGGGGGCGGGGGGAAGGGGGGGGTAGGACAGAGGAAGTTCAAGGGGAATCTCAATAGTCTACATACTTACGTCCTCCCTTATGTCCTTGTCTCCCTGCCCTAAGTGCTCCATCCATCTGCTGTCCACATTGAGGAGACGCTAAAGGCCTCTTTAAGCTTTAGAGGCAGACAGTTCACCACATCCTAATGATGGACCTAGAAACTGTTCAGAACTGTACATGTTTGGATACAGACTCGGGTGCCAACCCAAACCAGCCCAGCATGGCTCATCAGTCAGCAGACATTCTGCAATCAGGGCTTTGGTTCCCCTTCCCTCACACAATCTGTGTAATCACATGAATTATGTCAACATTAATAATGATGTTTAATAAACAAGAGAAACGAACATTAGATAACAACTGGCTTTTTTTTTTTTTTTTTTACATTTCTGTCCAACTCCGAAATGCTGCACCCTGAGGTCACTTCCTCCTACAACATGCTGCACAACGAGGTAACTTCCTCCTTCAGCATGCTTCACAACAAGGTCACTTCCTCCGTGTCCAGGACTACAGCTGAGCTTCACAAAGATCCCTCCCACCCAGAGGACTACAAGGAGGATTACAGAGTCACCAACTGGGGTCTCGTCAAGTTCTTGCATGTCTCACCTTGATGATGTAATCAGCTCTGAGCGGTCCGTGAGCCCTCAGTGTCTGTCTGTCCGACCCTCGCTGGTAGTCCAGGCTGGTGTTCCCTATCAGGAAGGTCCCTGTGGACAGCAGGCTGTGCTCCTCTCTCTTCCCCTGCACAGGGACAGCCTCGATGACTGAGAGAGACAGGGGAGAGGAAAAAAGAAAGAGGGAGATATGAGTTGAGAACATCAAAGGATGTGAATATAAACACTTTCTCGTAGCACAAATTCGTGTAACCCTAAAGTTGGTGTGTGGGATAATAAACACTGTGTAGTCGAGGTTATGTTTTTGTGGAGAAGATAATTATAATCATCTGTTGCCCGCCTAGTCCTCTGCCTTTTTCTTGTCACATCTTCTCTCTTTCTCTCTGTCTCTCTCTGTGTCTCTCTATATCTCTCTCTGTCACTACCTCTCTCTCTCTCCGTCTCTCTGTCTCTACCTCCCTCTCTCTGTCACTACCTCTGTCTCTCTCTGTCTCTCTCTCTCTCAATTCAATTCAGCTTTATTAGCATGACAGTCATTACAACCGTATTGCCAAAGCAAGAGGCACAACAACAGACAACCATACATCACAAGGAATGACAGCCAGTATTGTCCGGAACATGTGGCAACAACAAAGCGTCAAGAACAGAAAAGAACACTTTGCAAGACACAATGACAACAAAAACCCAAAATCAAAATCAGAACAGAATCTATTTCTCTCTATTTATTTATATCTCAGAATGTTTCTCTCTCTGTCTCTACCTCTCTCTCTGTCTATCTCTCTGTCTATCTCTCTGTGTATCTCTCTGTCTATCTCTCTGTCTATCTATCTCTCTCTCTGTCTATCTCTGTCTCTACCTCTTTCTAATGTTTTGTTTTTCTATCAATATTGTTTATTACAGAAAAATGAACAACTGGTCCCTCAATAAACTCAAATAAACTTACTCCAAAAACAGCATTTCAAACACTTGATTATTTCAACAAATGTTTCTGAAATGATCATCTATGTTGTAGTAATTTCCAACATAATTTAAAGTCGTTTCACACCTTGAAACCATTAACAGCCACATAGCCTAGGCCCTTTTACAAAAATAAGCGATTATAAATCTAGATACACCTAAAAGACCCACTCTCCTGATGATACGGAGTTCAGGGGAGTGTGTTAACAGTGGACTGGACTACAGGGGATTCTGTGTGTTTAGTTTCCGCACTGTTACTGTGGTCTTTTCCCCTTTAAACTTCACTGCTCTCTTCCACGTCCGCCACACAAGTCTCCTGATGTCTGACAAACGATCTGCTAAAGTCATTTCAAGGTCACTCTAACTCCCCCTTCTGAAACATCTGACCAAACACACATCCAGTTAAGCCTGGAGCTCTTGGGTATACAGTGATGTTGGACCTCCAGTGCATTGTGATGCTGCCACCAGAGAGTCAGCTGGAGGTCTCCCCACACACACGCGCACACACACACACACACACATACACACACACACACACGTACACACACTGACTGTGCTGAGCCCAAAACCACGCACACATACTTATTGTACTGGGACCACACACACACCACACACACACACACCACACACACACACACCACACACACACACACCACACACACACTGTGATCACACTGTAGAGATCCGTTCAATACTCTAAGCAGTCTAACACCACTCCACTCGCACACACTAACACACTAAGCACACTAATACCTACGCACACACATACAGTATCAATAGCAAACATATTGGCAATGTACACACAGGAAACACAGTCCATAAATATGACAAGCACAAGCTCCAACATAAGCCAAGGTTCCGTTCTCTCTCCGGCATCCTGGAGGTGAGCGTCCCGTAGCTCTCTCTCTCTCTCTCTCTCTCTCTCTCTCTCTCTCTCTCTCTCTCTCTCTCTCTCTCTCTCTCTCTCTCTCTTTCGCCTGCTGTTATTTATCTCTCTGTACTTCTCTGTGCTCAGCATCTCTGGGGTAGCCAGAATCCCTTCAAGGTCTGCAGTGGCAAAGCATGACATGGAAGACGATGTGTGTTTGTACATGAGTACGGACAATGCTTCTACTTACTAATGTGATCTGGGCCCTTGGCACTCAGCCTCACACCTCGACTCCCCTGGGGAACCTCCAACACCGTCTTCACAGCTGTAGGACACACACACACAAGCTGTTAACTCACTGTTTCACATCTGAAAGCACTTGAATACGACGTGTTGAAGTACTCGACCATGATCACTTATCAACTATGATGAGGACAAATACAAACGTGCTGAAATACCAAAGAGATTGAATAAAAAGAAAATAATGCTTCAGTGTAAAAGCGTAATTCTGACGCCGAGTATAAATGAGCAGTGATAACCTGAACTCTGCCTTTATCAGCCAAGTCTTAATGTTCTAACTGGAAACAAGGAAAACCATATTAAGAAACATACTCAAAACAGCATTACTTTCTTTTTGCACAAGGAAAATAGCATTTTAGGTGTACAGTATGTGCCTGTGAGTGTGTGAGAGTGAGAGAACGTCTCCACAACCAGCAGTATATGTACACAATGTGTATACTATAAGCCCATGTATTGAAATGTGATCTCTGCCCTTAAAGCATATAAGGTTCTCACTCTGACACACACACACACACACACACACACACACACAGAGAGACAGCTGAAGATATGCTGCTGTATGTGAAAAAGCTCTTTATGGCTGTAGGATGACTTTCACTTTGTTACGTTCCAAAATACTGCATTTTCAGATGCCGCCTGAGTAGCCCGATGTGGCTGAGGGCAGCAGCTTGCTAAGGAGGTGAGAGCTTTATAGAGGAGTGAAGTGCTAATGCTATTTCTGTAGTTTAGGAAGGCTACTTTTCCCTCTGGCTGCAAACGGGCAACCCGTCCAACAATTAAGCTGCTCTGGATGTCAGCCAGAGTCTCTGGTGCCCAAAAATAATTACGCTTGGAAACTGTATCGGCAACACTCTGAATTTATGAGGGTGATGAAATCAATTCATGCCATTTCATTTCTTTTTCGATCGTCTGAAGGAAAAAAAGTTGAGCCAGATACTTTATAAAGTGACCTTCCAAACAAATTATGGAAATGAAACATTGTTAGGCTGTTAAGAGTTCAGTTTAAATCAGTCTATCATGAATGGACCTGGACCAGAGGGATTAATACGGTCGATTCATATTCTAGACACAAAGAGAGACACCATTCACAATCATAAATTATGTATGATAAACAAACAAGATAGTGTGAACGTGTGTGTACGTGAGTGAGTGTGTGTGAGTGTGTGAGTGTGTGTGTGTGAGTGTGTGTGTGTGTGTATCATGTGGAAGGCAGGCAGCAGTGGTATCTGACCACAGAGGAAGTGACCTCACAGAACAGTCTTCATTATGAGCTTCTCCCCAGACTCCTCTACACCTCCAGACCTGAGTCCTAGACCGCCAGAGCCCAGAGCCCAGAGCCCAGAGCCCAGAGCCCCAGAGCCCAGAGCCCAGAACCCAGAACCCAGAGCCCAGAGCCCAGAGCCCAGAGCCCAGAGCCCAGAACCCAGAGCCCAGAGCCCAGAACCCATTTCAGGACCTGGAGAGCCAGGCCCAGA
>NC_061078.1:1251747-1259247 GCF_021917145.1 Hypomesus transpacificus
GCAAAACCACCTGTGACAGAAATCTACGCCACAAGTCTGAATTCCTCGTCACATCTCGATGGTTTATGCTTCCCAACTCCCCAAGTGTCACAGCCCCTTCACGCAGTAGCCTACATTAGGCTCGTAAGTTATAAAAACTGAGAAACAACTGCACAATCACTGGGATTGAATACCGACATAAGAGATCATAAACGCGTCATATTTCTCTCATATTTTGGTCACCGTAGCGGTAAGACCCTGATTAAATCTTACCTTCGCTCATGTGGATATCCACATTTGTACTGGTGTCCTAAAGCTGATAGCAACCTTAATATCTCCCAGCACTCAAAACCCGCTGCCAGTAACTAATAATCTGTTGAGCGATCCAGATGAGATCCATCAAATTATAAATCTGAGTACAGTATGGTATTACGCGCCACTGCACGCGAGCTGCAATAAAGTCGGTATCTCCTCTCAGTATGGCGCAACGGTGCTAAAGAACGAAGCGACGGGAGTTGTGCTGCGCATGCAAGACCTCTGCCGCCGCCCCCGTCCCATAGCCAACGTGGATTTGAATACAGGTTTCAGGCTTCAGACTGATCTGTCAATTTAAAATTTGAGTGATCTCCATTATCATCATCAACATCACTATAACGGTTATCATTTATCATCCTCATCATTAATGGTTTTACCAGTTTGATTATTTTATTTACTGATGAGTGGTCGAATATTTAACCATTTTGTTTTTGTTGTTTTGTAGGTTAGATCACTTTTCAGCTGTGCAGCATACACTGAGACGATTCCAGCAAATCCAAACAAGTTCATATTCCTTGTGAAACTGAAATCCTATATGAGCTCTGAACCACTGATTGAAAGGGCAACACCAAAAATTGTTGGAACTTTTATGAACCCTGATACCGTAGTCTCCAAATGATCTGTGGTTCCTGTCAGTGTGTACCACTCACCTGGCTGTAATACAGTCCTTCTCTGGGGGGTGCATGATAGCTGTCCCTCGCCAAGCCCTCCAACAGGGACATCAAAGGCTGTGCTCGTGTGCCAGGGGGGCACAACTTGCCCTTTATTATGAGGTGAGGAATAGAAGCTGGCACCGACAGAGGGAGCTTTTTACTTTGATTAACAAGTGCAGTCGAAACCTGCTTGGCTCCACAGCCTCTCACTGCCTCCAGCGCTCTTTGTATCCTCCTCCTACTCAATTTACTGAGCCCTGGTAACCAGAGGGCTGAGGGTGTGTACCGCTGAGCAGGCAGGTTGAATACCAACTAATCTGCTGATGCTCTAGACTATTTTTCAAATCGGAAGAGATTCTACCTGCCTTGACCTGTTCCACTGTAGGCTATGCACCCAAAACCGACAGTCAGATCCATCAAAAACAGGCCTGATTTCTCTGAGCTATCGCAGAATTTAACCGGGGTATCCAGTCAAGTCCAACTACTGGCTCCTGTTTCCATTTGCGGATATTTGTCTCCCCCCTGCTGTCGAATGAACCAAACAACTCGAAATACCGTCAGTGATCCAAGACGACTATTTAAATAACAACAAACGGAATGTCTTCTCCGCGGGATAATATTGTCGTACACAATAAGTCGTCAACTCAAAGCAGGTTCAGTTAAGCTTATCGGCGTAAGATAGTAACGTTCTCTTTAAATCCAAAAGCGCGTGGTCTTGTGATGGTGACATCACCCCGCAGAGTTTTGACCAGTCATCTCTTCTACCCAGCCTATGGCCTTGGTGGTCTGCACTGTTTTGCTTATCACAATCCTTAAGCCACTGCGAGAAACTTATCAGGAGTCAGCGAAAGTTATCTGGTAGGCTAGTTTCCCGCCATTGACTCCTAATTATAGTGTGAAACGAATTGCATCGCGTTTTATTTCAGTTTGTTGAAATGTTTTGCAGGCTCTGACAACATACCGCATGTTGATTGAAAACGTAGTTTATCTTGATTTATGTATTCAACAGGATATTAACAGTCCGTGATATATCATCGAGACCCATTTCGTTGTTCTTTACGTAGATTCCAATTCACACGAGAAAATAACAGGTGGAGCTCCACACCGCCACCACCCAATGGCCTCTCCCGCCTCCACTCCCGCAACCTCCACTAGCCGCTCAACTCGCTCCACCGCTAGACGAAACACCGGCACCTCGTCCCCTAGCGGCATCAGCCCTACCCGCCTGTCACGGGTCCAGGAGAAGGAAAGAGCTCAGCCATCTCAACGACCGACTTGCTGCATACATAGAGCGCGTCCGCCAACTGGAAAATGGACAAGTCATCCCATGCTGCTGCCTGCTGGAGGAGAAAGAAGAGGAGTCTAAGAACCGAGGAGAATGGGCAACGTCCGTCGGCTGTATGAGGAGGAGTTGGCCGATGTCCGGATGAGCCTGGATGCGCTGGCGAGCGAGAGGGCCAGGCTGCAAATTGATTATAGTCATATTGTAGAAGACCACCGCAAACTACAAGCAGGTACAAAACAGGCCTTTTTCACGTACCCTAAAGCTACCTATGAAAGTGTGTCTTATAGGTTGGTTCGAGGTTCTGCCTGGCTGCATTAGACCTAATAGTTGCGAACAATAACGCGTATTCAGTAGACGTTGATGCTAAATCAGGTGATGACCATAGTGTGGAGATGATTTAATTTAGTCATTTAGCAGACGCTCTTATCCAGAGCAACTTACAGTAAAGTACAGGGACATTCCCCAGAGGCAAGTAGGGTGAAGTGCCTCGCCTAAGGACACAACGTCATTTGGCACAGCCGGAAATCAAACTGCCAACCTTCAGATTACTGGCCCGATTCTCTAACCGCTCAGCCACCTAACTCCTGATGATGTACTGATTCTTCTCTCCAGGAACCAGAAGAAGGAGTGTGATCTGGGTAGTGCAGTGTCTCAGTGGAGGAACCTGGAGACGGCCCTGAACTCTAAAGATGCAGAGTGTGCCAACCTGCTGGTGGAGAACAGGAGACTGGAGAAAGATCTGTCCGAGCACAGGTCCCATCTGGCCAGTGTAAGGACCAACCTGGAGGGTTTCAGTTGAATCAAGCATGTATGTGGAAGACGATGGATCCTAAAACATGGCGTATACTTCTTAATTGCTTTACTTTGTGTGTGTGTGTGTGTGTGTGTGGTTGTGTGTGTGTGTGTTCAGTTGGAGTCTTCCCTGCTGGACACAAAGACCCAGCTGAACACTGAGATGCTGAGGAGGGTGGATGTGGAGAACCAGCTGCAAACTGTCAGAGAACAACTCAACTTCCAGAAACACATCCGTGAACAGGTCAAACTCAATACACACACCACAACATTTTCACACACACACACACACACAATGGAGATTTTCGGGGTAACTTGTGTGTCTGTTTACGTAGGAGGTGGAGGAAGTCCGAAGCAGGCATGAGTCGCATGATGGAGGTGGACTCTGGGAGGCAGAGGGGAGTTTGAGAGCAAACTGTCTGAGGCCATGCAACAACTACGGCAAGAACACGAGGGACAAATAGTGCAGTATAAGGAGGAACTGGAGAAAACCTACAATGCCAAGGTGAGTCTGGCTTAACCCTATCATGTTTGTTTTTATATGTGCTGTATAGATTGCATTGACTGACTATCCTCATACTGCCACTTCCAATCGGTGGAGGCTGTTGTTGTTGCTTGTGTTTGTGTTCAAGTAGGATAATTGAATGTGACTGTATAGACTGAACAATGTGTACACAAGATTATGAAGTGCATGTGGAAGTATTGACTTAACCTAATCTATGTGACTGATAAGTGTGTGTGTTTCTCAGATGAATCTCTGCGTTAGAGAAGCCAGGATCTTGTGCAGGACAGTGCTAGACCGCATCAATGTGCTGGATCTCAAGGTGGTAGGAGAGGAAGGAGAGGGATGTATGGAGAGGACAGAGGAAGGGCAAGATCTGGTAGAAAGAGGAGAGGTGCCGGAGAGAGGAGGATTATGTGAGATGGTAGATGAAGGAGCAGAGAGAGAGGGATTGCAGGAGGCGGTAGATGGAGAGAAAAGAGGTGGAATGCTGATGAGAGAGTGCTTTATCCAACTGAAAAAGGTATCGCCATGGTGCCGTCTTACAGTCACTCACCGATCCTCCTACGCTGAAGTTAGCTCCTCAGCGGGTTGATCGACCAGCGTTGATTGTGTGTTCTTGTGTTGCGGCAGCTAGAGAACGCCAAGCAGAGCGCTGTGAAGAACGGCGAGTGTGGCATCCTCCACCAGAGAAGAACTCGTTAGGAACCAAACTGAGGATCGACACGTTGACTTCCCAGCTCATTCACTTCCAGAAACAGGTAGTGAAGCGCATATCTGCCTCACTCTGGTCCTGTACTACTGCGGTCTGTTTGTGTCCCTCTGTTACACAAACGTGTGTGTGTGTTTGTGTGTGTAGAACGGGGCCCCTGGAGAGCCGTGTGTGTGAGCTGGAGAGGACGGTGGACCGGGAGCGTGAGCTGGGGCATCAGAGGCTGAGCCAGAAGGACCTGGAGATGGCCACCATGAGGGAGCAGATGCAGAGCCAGCTGGAGGACTATGAGAACCTGCTGGGATGTCAAGCTGGCCCTGGACATGGAGATCAACGCTTACAGGAAGATGCTGGAGGGGGAGGAGCAGAGGTAGAACACACGCTCGCACACACACACACACTTATACACAACCAAAGTGTCTCTGGTCTCTACTTGTGTGCTTTTATACAATCCCAGGTGTTGTAAATCAACATGTTAGTCAGCGTCGTCCTGAAAGCATTTCTCTGTACTGATAGGGTGCACGTTATCATTCTATTTTGTGTGTCCTCCAATCAGACTGCACCTGTCTCCAAGCCCCTCCCAGCACGCGACTGTGTCACGCACACACTTGCACGGCGCCCGGAAGCTGAAGGGAAAGAAACGTAAACACGAAGGCCCTTCAGGGAGCTCACCTGCTTATAAAGTGTCCCAGAATGCAACGGCGCATGGACATGTGACAGTGGCTGAGATCGATCTGGATGGAAGCTATGTCGTGCTGAAGAACAATTCAGACACAGTATGGAAAGACTTGCATAGTAGAATACGTACACTGTTGGTTGAGATGAACATGCATCCACAGAATTCATTCACTTCAAATGAATCCCATTTCCAGTTTGAACTATTGCCGCTTTGAATCTATAATATTATTTACAACCGTAACAGATTCCTCTAAAGAGGCTATGTAACTGAGGTAAGGGATCTCCCTTGCAATTTCAGGAGGCAGCCACTAGGGGGCTGGGTGGTGAGGAGGAGCCACCCTGACTGTCCAGAGATCTCCTTCCAGCTCCCCCCAGCCTACGTGCTGGGAGGAGGGCAGACCCTCACCGTGAGTACTACATAAACTAATCAGGACTGTCTAGAAAACTGAACTTCTAAAACTAGCACTAGCTAACTAGCGTCTCAAACTAGCACTAGCTAACTAGCACCATCCAAGCTAGCTAGCTAGGACTGAGCGTCTTAAACTGTGTTTTGTGTGTCAGATCTGGGCCGCAGAGGCGGGTGTGGAAGCTAACCCCCCCAGTGACCTGGTTCTTAGGGATCACATGAGCTGGGGCCCAGTCTCTGATGTCAGGGTGTGTTTGCTCAACGCCAACAACGAGGTAAAGGTCCGACAAAGCACCTCTCACTGATAGGTTGTCAGCCACTGACTGGTCTGATGTTCATTGGCTGCCCCCCTGTGGATGTTGTCCAATAGGAGACAGCGGAGCGCAGGCTGGTGTGTGTGCAGGGGAGAGTGGAGGAGGAATTCAACGTGGACTTTGATGAGGAGTTTGTGACAGGCAGTGACATTCACCCCCTCAGAAGACAGGTAAAAACACACGTCTCATATCACGCATATCGCACACACCGTTCAGCAACACGTTGGCGACAACACATGCCTGAGTTTGACCCTGTCTTCTCCTCTCTCTGTCCGTGTCAAAAGCCAAAGAGAAGAAAAAAGAAATGTTGTTTGTTGTCTTGAGTGTCTGAGAGCAGCCACACGGCCTTCTGTAGGTGAGGAGAGGACTGTGGACACACTCCCTATGCATATGACCCCTACAGAGCTACATGCTAATGCTAGTATGATGCATCTGAACCCTGCAGATCTACATGCTAATGCTAGTATGATGCATTTGAACCCTACAGATCTACATGCTAATGCTAGTATGATGCATCTGAACCCTGCAGATCTACATGCTAATGCTAGTATGATGCATCTGAACCCTGCAGATCTACATGCTAATGCTAGTATGATGCATCTGAACCCTACAGATCTACATGCTAATGCTAGTGTGATGCATCTGAACCCTACAGATTTACATGCTAATGCTATTCTGATGCATCTGTACCCTGCAGATCTACATGCTAATGCTAGTGTGATGCATCTGAACCCTGCAGATCTACATGCTAATGCTAGTGTGATGCATCTGAACCCTGCAGATCTACATGCTAATACTAGTATAATGCATCTGAACCCTGCAGATCTACATGCTAATGCTAGTATGATGCAGCTCTAGATTGTTTCGTTATAGGTGGTGCTCTCAACATAAGTGGCATGTATTGTCTGTCTTGGCTGTGTTCCTCATGCTTTCTCCCTGCATGACCAGCAGTGACAGCCTTGTGTGTGTGTGTGCGTGCGTGTCTCCCAGACTGTGACTGTGTTGTTCTCTGTCCTAGGGTCAGGTGAGAACTGATGATCCTAGCTGTGCTGTCATGTGACCTCACCCGTCTGCAAGCCCCCGTCCTCTATCGCCCCTTCACTTCAGAAATGGGAACGCCAGGTCTGACCGCCGCCGACCGATCCTGACTCCCTCTGTCTCCCAGCAACCCCAGAGAGCTCAAGCCCCGTGATTGTTTGTTAGAGATGCCACCGATGAGCTCTTCAACTCCAGTCCTGTCTGCTTTCATGACACTATGATTTTATGAGGGGTTGGACAGCTCATTGCTTCCAGCATGACTGAAGAGGGAGTACGATGGAATGATACATACATTCTTCTCCTAATTGCTCTTGTATGGGTTAGCACTGGCACAACACTGGAACAGAGAATGAAGAATCAAGCAAGTTACGCGCTCAGTCTTTTTAATTTAACAATATTTCATCGCTTGAAGGTTTGCTGGAGGCTTTGGTAGCACTTACTGTTTTGCTTCTACGTGGACAAGATGGTTCATATTCATTTTAGTTCAAGGAGACTGAAGGCTTATTTTTGGGGAGACTAAAGCAGGAGATGTGCACACTGGGGCTTTATTTATATTTGCACAGCCTGTCATGTAGATGTACCATATGCCATAGCCTTAATGTTGAAGATGGATACGTTACTATGTTTGATTTCAATAAAGTTTTTTTGTCTAGCATGTGTGTTGATTCTGTGGTTTAGGTACAGTATTTGGATGAACTCTCCCAATGAGAGTTAATCCCAAAATGGATTATGGAACCAAAGTTTCTGGAAAACCCAGATAACTGATAATAATTTGAAACAAGCAGAACTTCAACAGAACTGCAGGATCGTCACAATGCTTTTGTTT